>NW_027464668.1:357500-375000 GCF_043290135.1 Rhipicephalus microplus
GTATCGTTAGAAAACGTTTTACTCGCTACTTTACATTGCTTTCTACAACAATACGACGGTTTCAAGCGCTTTCACATTAGATATCACAGTTCCCAACTTGTAAAGGTGAAAAACACTGCATCTCACTAAGTGACATTGTTTAATGCGGTTTTACGACGGTTCATACCTTAACCTAACGTAACCTAACCTAACCTAACCTAACCTTACCTAACCTAACCTAACCTAACCCAACCCAACCCAACCTAACCTAACCTAACCTAACCTAAACTAACCTAACCCAACCTAACCTAACCTAACCTAACCTAACCCAACCCAACCCAACCCAACCTAACCTAACCTAAGCTAACCTAACCAAACCTAACCTAACTTAACCTAACCTAACGTAACCTAACCTAACCTAACCTATTCTAACGTAACCTAACCTTTCCTGACCTAACCTAACCTAACGTAACCTAACCTAACCTAACATAACCTAACGTAACCTAACCTAACCTAACCTAACCTAACGTAACCTAACCTAACCTAACCCAACCTAACCCAACCCAACCCAACCCAAACCAACAACACCCAACCCAACCTAACGTAACCTAACCTAACCTTACCTAACCTAACCAAATTATCCTTACCTAACCTAACCTAACCTAACGTAACCTAACCTAACCTAACCTAACCTAACGTAACCTAACCTAACCTAACGTAACCTAACCTAACCTAACCCAACTTAACCTAACCTAACCTTACCTAAACTAACCTAACCTAACCTAACCCAACCCAACCCAACCTAACCTAACCTAACCTAACCTAAACTAACCTAACCCAACCTAACCTAACCTAACCTAACCTAACCCAACCCAACCCAACCTAACCTAACCTAAGCTAACCTAACCAAACCTAACCTAACTTAACCTAACCTAACGTAACCTAACCAAACCTATTCTAACGTAACCTAACCTTTCCTGACCTAACCTAACCTAACGTAACCTAACCTAACCTAACATAACCTAACGTAACCTAACCTAACCTAACCTAACCTAACCTAACGTAACCTAACCTAACCTAACCCAACCTAACCCAACCCAACCCAACCCAAACCAACAACACCCAACCCAACCTAACCTAACCTAACCTAACCTTACCTAACCTAACCAAATTATCCTTACCTAACCTAACCTAACCTAACGTAACCTAACCTAACCTAACCTAACCTAACGTAACCTAACCTAACCTAACCTAACGTAACCTAACCTAACCTAACCCAACCTAACCTAACCTAACCTAACCTAACCCAACTCAACCCAACCTAACCTAATCTAACCTAACCTAGCCTAACCTAACCTAACAAAACCTAACCTAACCTAACCTAACCTAACCTAACCTAACGACGGTTGCAAGCGCTTTCACATTAGATATCGCAGTTCCCGACTTTTAATGGTGAAAAACACTGCATCTCACTAATTGACATTGTTTAATGCGGTTTTACGACGGTTCATATCTTAACCTAACCTAACATTCGCACTTGTATCTAAAACCGCTCTATTACACTGTTTTGTTCACAATTACCATATTTGCATAACCTCACAGTTTTTCACCAACTTATTGCAGTACAGAACGCTGTATCTCGCTAAATGACATCGTTCTTTAAGGTTTCACGATGCTTGCATGCGCTTTAACAAGAATATCACATTATAGCAGTTTCGCACTTGTAACGGTACAACACGCAGTATCTGGCTTGTTCAAGCCGTTTTGTGTACTTTCACAACATTTCACCTATTGCAGTTACGTACATGCAATAAAACAACGCTATCTCGTTAGTTGACGTCCTTTTTGGTGGTCTCACGACGCTACATAGCTTAAACTAACATAACTCAAGCTAACCTTCGCACTTCTATCGTTAGAAAACGTTTTACTCGCAACTTTACAATGTTTTCTACAAGATTACGACGGTTTCATGCGCTTTCACATTAGATATCGTAGTTCCCGACTTGTAATGTTGAAAAACACTACATCTCACTAAGTGACTGTTTAATGCGGTTTTACGACGGTTGATATCTCAACCTAACCTAACATTCGCACTTGTATCTAAATACGCTCAATTACACTGTTTCGTTCACAATTACGATATTTGCTTGACCTCACAGTTTCTCACCAACTTATTACAGTTCAGAACGCTGTATCTCGCTAAATGACATCGTTCTTTAAGGTTTCACGATACTTGCATGCGCTTTAACGAGAATATCACAATAAAGCAGTTTCGCACTTGTAACGGCACAAGACGCAGTATCTGGCTAGTTCATGCCATTTTGTGTGCTTTCCCAATATTTCACCTATCGCAGTTTCGTACTCGCAATAAAACAACACTATCTCGTTAGATGACATCGTTTTTGGCGGTTTCACGACGCTACCTAGCTCAAACTAACCGAACCTTCGCACTTCTATCGTTAGAAAACGTTTTATTCGCTACTTTACAATGTTTTCTGCAAGATTACGACGGTTTCATGCGCTTTCACATTAGATATCGCAGTTCCCGACTTGTAATGGTGAAAAACACTGCATCTCACTAAGTGACATTGTTTAATGCGGTTTTACGACGGTTCATATCTTAACCTAACCTAACATTCGCACTTGTATCTAAAAACGCTCTATTACACTGTTTCGTTCACAATTACAATATTTGCATAACCTCACAGTTTTTCACCAACTTATTGCAGTACAGAACGCTGTATCTCGCTAAATGACATCGTTCTTTAAGGTTTCACGATGCTTGCATGCGCTTTAACGAGAATATCACAACATAGCAGTTTCGCACTTGTAACGGTACAACACGCAGTATTTGGCTTGTTCATGCCGTTTTGTGTGCTTTCACAACATTTCACCTATCGCAGTTTCGTACTCGCAATAAAACAACACTATCTCGTTAGATGACGTTGTTTTTGGTAGTTTCACGGCGCTACCTAGCTTAAACTAACTTAACTCAACCTAACATAACCTTCGCACTTCTATCGTTAGAAAACGTTTTACTCGCTACTTTACATTGCTTTCTACAACAATACGACGGTTTCAAGCGCTTTCACATTAGATATCGCAGTTCCCAACTTGTAAAGGTGAAAAACACTGCATCTCACTAAGTGACATTGTAATGCGGTTTTAGCGCGGTTCATATCTTAACCTAACCTAACCTAACCTAACCTAACCCAACCTAACCTAACATAACCTAACCTAACCTAACCAAACCTAACCTAACGTAACCTAACCTAACCTAACCTAACCTAACCTAACCTAACCTAACCTAACGACGTTTGCAAGCGCTTTCACATTAGATATCGCAGTTCCCGACTTGTAATGGTGAAAAACACAGCATCTCACTAAGTGACATTGTTTAATGCGGTTTTAGCGCGGTTCATATCTTAACCTAACCTAACCTTACCTAACCCAACCTAACCTAACCTAACCTAACCAAACCTTACCTAACATCCCTAACCTAACCTAACCTAACCTAACCTAACCAAACCTAACCTAACCTAACCTAACGTAACCTAACCTAACCTAACCTAACCTAACGACGTTTGCAAGCGCTTTCACATTAGATATCGCAGTTCCCGACTTGTAATGGTGAAAAACACTGCATCTCATCAAGTGACATTGTTTAATGCGGTTTTACGACGGTTCATATCTTAACCTAACCTAACATTCGCACTTGTAATTAAAAACGCTCTATTACACTGTTTCGTTCACAATTACGATATTTGCTTGACCTCACAGTTTCTCACCAACTTATTACAGTACAGAACGCTGTATCTCGCTAAATGACATCGTTCTTTAAGGTTTCACGATACTTGCATGCGCTTTACCGAGAATGTCAAAACATAGCAGTTTCGCACTTGTAACGGTACAACACGCAGTATTTGGCTTGTTCATGCCGTTTTGTGTGCTTTCACAACATTTCACCTATCGCAGTTTAATACTCGCTATAAAACAACACTATCTCGTTAGATGACGTCGTTTTTGGTACTTTCACGACGCTACCTAGCTTAAACTAACCTAACCTAACCTTCGCACTTCTATCGTTAGAAAACGTTTTACTCACCACTTTAGAATGTTTTCTACAAGATTACGACGGTTTCATGCGCTTTCACATTAGATATCGTAGTTCCCGACTTGTAATGTTGAAAATTACTACATCTCACTAAGTGACATTGTTTAATGCGGTTTTACGACGGTTCATATCTTAACCTAACCTAACATTCGCACTTGTATCTAAAAACGCTCTATTACACTGTTTTGTTCACAATTACAATATTTGCATAACCTCACAGTTTTTCACCAACTCATTGCAGTACAGAACGTTGTATCTCGCTAAATGACATTGTTAGTTAAGGTTTCACGATGCTTGCATGCGCTTTAACGAGAATATCACAATATAGCAGTTTCGCACTTGTAACGGTAGAACACGCAGTATTTGGCTTGTTCATGCCGTTTTGTGTGCTTTCACAACATTTCACCTATCGCAGTTTAATACTCGCTATAAAACAACACTATCTCGTTAGATGACGTCGTTTTTGGTAGTTTCACGACGCTACCTAGCTTAAACTAACCTAACCTAACCTAACCTTCGAACTTCTATCGTTAGAAAACGTTTTACTCACCACTTTACAATGTTTTCTACAAGATTACGACGGTTTCATGCGCTTTCACATTAGATATCGCAGTTCCCAACTTGTAAAGGTGAAAAACACTGCATCTCACTAAGTGACATTGTTTATTGCGGTTTTAGCGCGCTTCATATCTTAACCTAACCTAACCTAACCTAACCTAACATAACCTAACCTAACCTAACCAACCCTAACCTAACGTAACCTAACCTAACCTAACCTAACCTAACCTAACGACGTTTGCAAGCGCTTTCACATTAGATATCGCAGTTCCCGACTTGTAATGGTGAAAAACACAGCATCTCACTAAGTGACATTGTTTAATGCGGTTTTAGCGCGGTTCATATCTTAACCTAACCTAACCTTACCTAGCCCAACCTAACCTAACCTAACCTAACCAAACCTTACCAAACATCCCTAACCTAACCTAACCTAACCTAACCTAACCAAACCTAACCTAACCTAACCTAACGTAACCTAACCTAACCTAACCTAACCTAACGACGTTTGCAAGCGCTTTCACATTAGATATCGCAGTTCCCGACTTGTAATGGTGAAAAACACTGCATCTCATCAAGTGACATTGTTTAATGCGGTTTTACGACGGTTCATATCTTAACCTAACCTAACATTCGCACTTGTATTAAAAAACGCTCTATTACACTGTTTCGTTCACAATTAGGATATTTGCATAACCTCACAGTTTTTCACCAACTTATTGCAGTACAGAACGCTGTATCTCGCTAAATGACATCGTTCTTTAAGGTTTCACGATGCTTGCATGCGCTTTAACGAGAATATCACAACATAGCAGTTTCGCACTTTTAACGGTACAACACGCAGTATTTGGCTTGTTCATGCCGTTTTGTGTGCTTTCACAACATTTCACCTATCGCAGTTTAATACTCGCTATAAAACAACACTATCTCGTTAGATGACGTCGTTTTTGGTACTTTCACGACGCTACCTAGCTTAAACTAACCTAACCTAACCTTCGCACTTCTATCGTTAGAAAACGTTTTACTCACCACTTTAGAATGTTTTCTACAAGATTACGACGGTTTCATGCGCTTTCACATTAGATATCGTAGTTCCCGACTTGTAATGTTGAAAATTACTACATCTCACTAAGTGACATTGTTTAATGCGGTTTTACGACGGTTCATATCTTAACTTAACCTAACATTCGCACTTGTATCTAAAAACGCTCTATTACACTGTTTTGTTCACAATTACAATATTTGCATAACCTCACAGTTTTTCACCAACTCATTGCAGTACAGAACGTATCTCGCTAAATGACATTGTTAGTTAAGGTTTCACGATGCTTGCATGCGCTTTAACGAGAATATCACAATATAGCAGTTTCGCACTTGTAACGGTAGAACACGCAGTATTTGGCTTGTTCATGCCGTTTTGTGTGCTTTCACAACATTTCACCTATCGCAGTTTAATACTCGCTATAAAACAACACTATCTCGTTAGATGACGTCGTTTTTGGTAGTTTCACGACGCTACCTAGCTTAAACTAACCTAACCTAACCTAACCTTCGAACTTCTATCGTTAGAAAACGTTTTACTCACCACTTTACAATGTTTTCTACAAGATTACAACGGTTTCATGCGCTTTCACATTAGATATCGCAGTTCCCAACTTGTAAAGGTGAAAAACACTGCATCTCACTAAGTGACATTGTTTATTGCGGTTTTAGCGCGGTTCATATCTTAACCTAACCTAACCTAACCTAACCTAACATAACCTAACCTAACCTAACCAACCCTAACCTAACGTAACCTAACCTAACCTAACCTAACCTAACCTAACGACGTTTGCAAGCGCTTTCACATTAGATATCGCAGTTCCCGACTTGTAATGGTGAAAAACACAGCATCTCACTAAGTGACATTGTTTAATGCGGTTTTAGCGCGGTTCATATCTTAACATAACCTAACCTTACCTAACCCAACCTAACCTAACCTAACCTAACCAAACCTTACCTAACATCCCTAACCTAACCTAACCTAACCTAACCTAACCAAACCTAACCTAACCTAACCTAACGTAACCTAACCTAACCTAACCTAACCTAACGACGTTTGCAAGCGCTTTCACATTAGATATCGCAGTTCCCGACTTGTAATGGTGAAAAACACTGCATCTCATCAAGTGACATTGTTTAATGCGGTTTTACGACGGTTCATATCTTAACCTAACCTAACATTCGCACTTGTATTAAAAAACGCTCTATTACACTGTTTCGTTCACAATTAGGATATTTGCATAACCTCACAGTTTTTCACCAACTTATTGCAGTACAGAACGCTGTATCTCGCTAAATGACATCGTTCTTTAAGGTTTCACGATGCTTGCATGCGCTTTAACGAGAATATCACAACATAGCAGTTTCGCACTTGTAACGGTACAACACGCAGTATTTGGCTTGTTCATGCCGTTTTGTGTGCTTTCACAACATTTCACCTATCGCAGTTTCGTACTCGCAATAAAACAACACTACCTCGTTAGATGACGTTGTTTTTGGTAGTTTCACGACGCTACCTAGCTTAAACTAACATAACTCAACCTAACATAACCTTCGCACTTGTATCGTTAGAAAACGTTTTACTCGCTACTTTACATTGCTTTCTACAACAATACGACGGTTTCAAGCGCTTTCACATTAGATATCACAGTTCCCAACTTGTAAAGGTGAAAAACACTGCATCTCACTAAGTGACATTGTTTAATGCGGTTTTACGACGGTTCATACCTTAACCTAACGTAACCTAACCTAACCTAACCTAACCTTACCTAACCTAACCTAACCTAACCCAACCCAACCCAACCTAACCTAACCTAACCTAACCTAAACTAACCTAACCCAACCTAACCTAACCTAACCTAACCTAACCCAACCCAACCCAACCCAACCTAACCTAACCTAAGCTAACCTAACCAAACCTAACCTAACTTAACCTAACCTAACGTAACCTAACCTAACCTAACCTATTCTAACGTAACCTAACCTTTCCTGACCTAACCTAACCTAACGTAACCTAACCTAACCTAACATAACCTAACGTAACCTAACCTAACCTAACCTAACCTAACGTAACCTAACCTAACCTAACCCAACCTAACCCAACCCAACCCAACCCAAACCAACAACACCCAACCCAACCTAACGTAACCTAACCTAACCTTACCTAACCTAACCAAATTATCCTTACCTAACCTAACCTAACCTAACGTAACCTAACCTAACCTAACCTAACGTAACCTAACCTAACCTAACGTAACGTAACCTAACCTAACCTAACCCAACCTAACCTAACCTAACCTAACCTAACCCAACTCAACCCAACCTAACCTAATCTAACCTAACCTAACCTAACCTAACCTAACAAAACCTAACCTAACCTAACCTAACCTAACGACGGTTGCAAGCGCTTTCACATTAGATATCGCAGTTCCCGACTTTTAATGGTGAAAAACACTGCATCTCACTAATTGACATTGTTTAATGCGGTTTTACGACGGTTCATATCTTAACCTAACCTAACATTCGCACTTGTATCTAAAACCGCTCTATTACACTGTTTTGTTCACAATTACCATATTTGCATAACCTCACAGTTTTTCACCAACTTATTGCAGTACAGAACGTTGTATCTCGCTAAATGACACTGTTCTTTAAGGTTTCACGATACTTGCATGCGCTTTACCGAGAATGTCAAAACATAGCAGTTTCGCACTTGTAACGGTACAACACGCAGTATTTGGCTTGTTCATGCCGTTTTGTGTGCTTTCACATTTTACCTATCGCAGTTTCGTACTCGCAATAAAACAACACTATCTCGTTAGATGACGTCGTTTTTGGTGGTTTCACGACGCTACCTAGCTTAAACTAACATAACTCAACCTAACATAACCTTCGCACTTCTATCGTTAGAAAACGTTTTACTCGCTACTTTACATTGCTTTCTACAACATCACGACGGTTTCAAGCGCTTTCACATTAGATATCGCAGTTCCCAACTTGTAAAGGTGAAAAACACTGCATCTCACTAAGTGACATTGTTTATTGCGGTTTTACAACGGTTCATACCTTAACCTAACGTAACCTAACCTAACCTAACCCAACCTAACCTAACATAACCTAACCTAACATAACCTAACCTAACCTAACCTAACCAAACCTAACCTAACGTAACCTAACCTAACCTAACCTAACCTAACCTAACCTAACCTAACCTAACGACGTTTGCAAGCGCTTTCACATTAGATATCGCAGTTCCCGACTTGTAATGGTGAAAAACACTGCATCTCACTAAGTGACATTGTTTAATGCGGTTTTACGACGGTTCATATCTTAACCTAACCTAACATTTGTACTTGTATGGAAAAACGCTCTATTACACTGTTTCGTTCACAATTACGATATTTGCATAACCTCACAGTTTTTCACCAACTTATTGCAGTACAGAACGCTGTATCTCGCTAAATGACATCGTTCTTTAAGGTTTCACGATGCTTGCATGCGCTTTAACAAGAATATCACATTATAGCAGTTTCGCACTTGTAACGGTACAACACGCAGTATCTGGCTTGTTCAAGCCGTTTTGTGTACTTTCACAACATTTCACCTATTGCAGTTACGTACATGCAATAAAACAACGCTATCTCGTTAGTTGACGTCCTTTTTGGTGGTCTCACGACGCTACATAGCTTAAACTAACATAACTCAAGCTAACCTTCGCACTTCTATCGTTAGAAAACGTTTTACTCGCAACTTTACAATGTTTTCTACAAGATTACGACGGTTTCATGCGCTTTCACATTAGATATCGTAGTTCCCGACTTGTAATGTTGAAAAACACTACATCTCACAAAGTGACATTGTTTAATGCGGTTTTACGACGGTTGATATCTCAACCTAACCTAACATTCGCACTTGTATCTAAATACGCTCAATTACACTGTTTCGTTCACAATTACGATATTTGCTTGACCTCACAGTTTCTAACCAAATTATTACAGTTCAGAACGCTGTATCTCGCTAAATGACATCGTTCTTTAAGGTTTCACGATACTTGCATGCGCTTTAACGAGAATATCACAATAAAGCAGTTTCGCACTTGTAACGGCACAAGACGCAGTATCTGGCTTGTTCACGCCGTTTTGTGTGCTTTCACATTTTACCTATCGCAGTTTCGTACTCGCAATAAAACAACACTATCTCGTTAGATGACGTCGTTTTTGGTGGTTTCACGACGCTACCTAGCTTAAACATAACTCAACCTAACATAATCTTCGCACTTGTATCGTTAGAAAACGTTTTACTCGCTACTTTACATTGCTTTCTACAACATCACGACGGTTTCAAGCGCTTTCACATTAGATATCGCAGTTCCCAACTTGTAAAGGTGAAAAACACTGCATCTCACTAAGTGACATTGTTTATTGCGGTTTTACAACGGTTCATACCTTAACCTAACGTAACCTAACCTAACCTAACCCAACCTAACCTAACATAACCTAACCTAACATAACCTAACCTAACCTAACCTAACCAAACCTAACCTAACGTAACCTAACCTAACCTAACCTAACCTAACCTAACCTAACCTAACGACGTTTGCAAGCGCTTTCACATTAGATATCGCAGTTCCCAATTTGTAAAGGTGAAAAACACTGCATCTCACTAAGTGACATTGTTTAATGCGGTTTTAGCGCGGTTCGTATCTTAACCTAACCTAACCTAACCTAACCTAACCCAACCTAACCTAACATAACCTAACCTAACCTAACCTAACCAAACCTAACCTAACGTAACCTAACCTAACCTAACCTAACCTAACCTATCGACGTTTGCAAGCGCTTTCACATTAGATATCGCAGTTCCCGACTTGTAATGGTGAAAAACACTGCATCTCACTAAGTGACATTGTTTAATGCGGTTTTACGACGGTTCATATCTTAACCTAACCTAACATTCGTACTTGTATGGAAAAACGCTCTATTACACTGTTTCGTTCACAATTACGATATTTGCATAACCTCACAGTTTTTCACCAACTTATTGCAGTACAGAACGCTGTATCTCGCTAAATGACATCGTTCTTTAAGGTTTCACGATGCTTGCATGCGCTTTAACAAGAATATCACATTATAGCAGTTTCGCACTTGTAACGGTACAACACGCAGTATCTGGCTTGTTCAAGCCGTTTTGTGTACTTTCACAACATTTCACCTATTGCAGTTACGTACATGCAATAAAACAACGCTATCTCGTTAGTTGACGTCCTTTTTGGTGGTCTCACGACGCTACATAGCTTAAACTAACATAACTCAAGCTAACCTTCGCACTTCTATCGTTAGAAAACGTTTTACTCGCAACTTTACAATGTTTTCTACAAGATTACGACGGTTTCATGCGCTTTCACATTAGATATCGTAGTTCCCGACTTGTAATGTTGAAAAACACTACATCTCACTAAGTGACATTGTTTAATGCGGTTTTACGACGGTTGATATCTCAACCTAACCTAACATTCGCAATAATACTCGTTGTTGGGCTAGTTGGTGCATTGCTTCAGATGAAAAACTTCCGGCCAATAAAATAACGCACACAGGAAACGAAGAAGGAGACAGGAAAGAGGCCAGACTACCAACTGTTTATTCACATATGCGTGGCTCAAGTATATATACTCATACGGTCACATGGTGAAGCTAAGTGCTCTTTAAAAAATAACCAAAAATTGCCCAAAGTAATAAACTGACTCATAATCATTCAAAGCTTTCTTCGCTCTACTAATCGCTACAGATTACAAACAAGATTCTAGGAACGTGTTTTCCTTCCTGCGCAGTGTCACGGAGCTATCGCTGCAGCATGCTTCACCACTCTTTGCAATATGAAAAGCTTCCAAAATTTCCCGTGCCAATTTTTCATGGCTTTTGCCTAAAATCTTGATTTCGTTCAGCAGTGGCTTACAATTGCACTGTTTACAATGAAGGGCTAGATTGGAGCCTGTGCCTTTCTCAAGTGATTTGAAATGTTCCCAGGCCCTAAAATTCACACAACGCCCTGTTTGGCCTATGTATAACATCCCGCACGTCAATGGAATTGCATACACCACGCCAACAACACACTTCACAAAAACCTTCCCATGCTTCGCCTCACACTGAAACTTCTTCTTTTTCCCGATGCGTGCACACAAACCACCCAATTTCCTTGGTGCGGAAAATACCACGGACACTCCAAACCTGAACGCCACTTTTTTCAAGCCATGCGCTACACGGTGCGTATAGGGCAACACCTGTGGTATCCTCTTCTCTGGACCTGTCTGTTTGGTTTTCTTTTTTCCTTTCATTTTTTGTAGTAACGTTTCAGCAACAGCTGACAAAACAGAACTGGGAAAGCCAGCGATTTTTAGTCTCTCTATCTGGGCGGTGAAGCTCGTCTCAAGCATGTGCTCACATGACTTTGTCAGGGCAGATTCAAGGCAAAGAGAACCGATGGCCCTCTTTACCGTTTTAGAGTGTGAAGAGTTATACGGTAACAGCTCTTTCTTTGCTCTTGGCGAATACATCCAACACACGTTTCCATCACAACATCTAATGTTTATGTCTAAAAATTGGAGGCTATTGTTCAGCGGCACCTCATGCGTAAAACTCAGGCCTTTCCCTAGGTTTTTAAAGTAGCATAATACGCTTTGTACGGTGTTGGCCTCTTTCCTGTCTCCTTCTTCGTTTCCTGTGTGCGTTATTTTATTGGCCGGAAGTTTTTCATCTGAACTAACATTCGCACTTGTATCTAAATACGCTCAATTACACTGTTTCGTTCACAATTACGATATTTGCTTGACCTCACAGTTTCTCACCAAATTATTACAGTTCAGAACGCTGTATCTCGCTAAATGACATCGTTCTTTAAGGTTTCACGATACTTGCATGCGCTTTAACGAGAATATCACAATAAAGCAGTTTCGCACTTGTAACGGCACAAGACGCAGTATCTGGCTAGTTCATGCCATTTTGTGTGCTTTCCCAATATTTCACCTATCGCAGTTTCGTACTCGCAATAAAACAACACTATCTCGTTAGATGACATCGTTTTTGGCGGTTTCACGACGCTACCTAGCTCAAACTAACCGAACCTTCGCACTTCTATCGTTAGAAAACGTTTTATTCGCTACTTTACAATGTTTTCTGCAAGATTACGACGGTTTCATGCGCTTTCACATTAGATTTCGCAGTTCCCGACTTGTAATGGTGAAAAACACAGCATCTCACTAAGTGACATTGTTTAATGCGGTTTTAGCTCGGTTCATATCTTAACCTAACCTAACCTTACCTAACCCAACTTAACCTAACCTAACCTAACCAAACCTTACCTAACATACCCTAACCTAACCTAACCTAACCTAACCTAACCAAACCTAACCTAACCTAACCTAACCTAACGTACCCTAACCTAACCTAACCTAACCTAACCTAACCTAACCTAACGACGTTTGCAAGCGCTTTCACATTAGATATCGCAGTTCCCGACTTGTAATGGTGAAAAACACTGCATCTCACTAAGTGACATTGTTTAATGCGGTTTTACGACGGTTCATATCTTAACCTAAGCTAACATTCGCACTTGTATTAAGAACGCTCTATTACACTGTTTCGTTCACAATTAGGATATTTGCATAACCTCACAGTTTTTCACCAACTTATTGCAGTACGGAACGCTGTATCTCACTAAATGACATTGTTCTTTAAGGTTTCACGATGCTTGCATGCGCTTTAACGAGAATATCACAATATAGCAGTTTCGCACTTGTAACGGTACAACACGCAGTATTTGGCTTGTTCATGCCGTTTTGTGTGCTTTCACAACATTTCACCTATCGCAGTTTCGTACTCGCAATAAAACAACACTATCTCGTTAGATGACGTTGTTTTTGGTAGTTTCACGACGCTACCTAGCTTAAACTAACATAACTCAACCTAACATAACCTTCGCACTTCTATCGTTAGAAAACGTTTTACTCGCTACTTTACATTGCTTTCTACAACAATACGACGGTTTCAAGCGCTTTCACATTAGATATCACAGTTCCCAACTTGTAAAGGTGAAAAACACTGCATCTCACTAAGTGACATTGTTTAATGCGGTTTTACGACGGTTCATACCTTAACCTAACGTAACCTAACCTAACCTAACCTAACCTTACCTAACCTAACCTAACCTAACCCAACCCAACCCAACCTAACCTAACCTAACCTAAACTAACCTAACCCAACCTAACCTAACCTAACCTAACCTAACCCAACCCAACCCAACCCAACCTAACCTAACCTAAGCTAACCTAACCAAACCTAACCTAACTTAACCTAACCTAACGTAACCTAACCTAACCTATTCTAACGTAACCTAACCTTTCCTGACCTAACCTAACCTAACGTAACCTAACCTAACCTAACCTAACATAACCTAACGTAACCTAACCTAACCTAACCTAACCTAACGTAACGTAACCTAACCTAACCCAACCTAGCCCAACCCAACCCAACCCAAACCAACAACACCCAACCCAACCTAACCTAACCTAACCTAACCTTACCTAACCTAACCAAATTATCCTTACCTAACCTAACCTAACCTAACGTAACCTAACCTAACCTAACCTAACCTTACGTAACCTAACCTAACCTAACGTAACCTAACCTAATCTAACCCAACCTAACCTAACCTAACCTAACCTAACCCAACTCAACCCAACCTAACCTAATCTAACCTAACCTAACCTAACCTAACCTAACAAAACCTAACCTAACCTAACCTAACCTAACGACGGTTGCAAGCGCTTTCACATTAGATATCGCAGTTCCCGACTTTTAATGGTGAAAAACACTGCATCTCACTAATTGACATTGTTTAATGCGGTTTTACGACGGTTCATATCTTAACCTAACCTAACATTCGCACTTGTATCTAAAACCGCTCTATTACACTGTTTTGTTCACAATTACCATATTTGCATAACCTCACAGTTTTTCACCAACTTATTGCAGTACAGAACGTTGTATCTCGCTAAATGACATTGTTCTTTAAGGTTTCACGATGCTTGCATGCGCTTTAACGAGAATATCAGAATATAGCAGTTTCGCACTTGTAACGGTAGAACACGCAGTATTTGGCTTGTTCATGCCGTTTTGTGTGCTTTCACAACATTTCACCTATCGCAGTTTAATACTCGCTATAAAACAACACTATCTCGTTAGATGACGTCGTTTTTGGTAGTTTCACGACGCTACCTAGCTTAAACTAACCTAACCTAACCTAACCTTCGCACTTCTATCGTTAGAAAACGTTTTACTCGCAACTTTACAATGTTTTCTACAAGATTACGACGGTTTCATGCGCTTTCACATTAGATATCGTAGTTCCCGACTTGTAATGTTGAAAAACACTACATCTCACTAAGTGACATTGTTTAATGCGGTTTTACGACGGTTGATATGTCAACCTAACCTAACATTCGCACTTGTATCTAAAGACGCTCAATTACACTGTTTCGTTCACAATTACGATATTTGCTTGACCTCACAGTTTCTCACCAACTTATTACAGTACAGAACGCTGTATCTCGCTAAATGACATCGTTCTTTAAGGTTTCACGATACTTGCATGCGCTTTACCGAGAATGTCAAAACATAGCAGTTTCGCACTTGTAACGGTACAACACGCAGTATTTGGCTTGTTCATGCCGTTTTGTGTGCTTTCACATTTTACCTATCGCAGTTTCGTACTCGCAATAAAACAACACTATCTCGTTAGATGACGTCGTTTTTGGTGGTTTCACGACGCTACCTAGCTTAAACTAACATAACTCAACCTAACATAACCTTCGCACTTCTATCGTTAGAAAACGTTTTACTCGCTACTTTACATTGCTTTCTACAACATCACGACGGTTTCAAGCGCTTTCACATTAGATATCGCAGTTCCCAACTTGTAAAGGTGAAAAACACTGCATCTCACTAAGTGACATTGTTTATTGCGGTTTTACAACGGTTCATACCTTAACCTAACGTAACCTAACCTAACCTAACCCAACCTAACCTAACATAACCTAACCCAACCTAACCTAACATAACCTAACCTAACCTAACCTAACCAAACCTAACCTAACGTAACCTAACCTAACCTAACCTAACCTAACCTAACCTAACGACGTTTGCAAGCGCTTTCACATTAGATATCGCAGTTCCCGACTTGTAATGGTGAAAAACACTGCATCTCACTAAGTGACATTGTTTAATGCGGTTTTACGACGGTTCATATCTTAACCTAACCTAACATTCGCACTTGTATTAAAAAACGCTCTATTACACTGTTTCGTTCACAATTAGGATATTTGCATAACCTCACAGTTTTTCACCAACTTATTGCAGTACGGAACGCTGTATCTCGCTAAATGACATTGTTCTTTAAGGTTTCACGATGCTTGCATGCGCTTTAACGAGAATATCACAACATAGCAGTTTCGCACTTGTAACGGTACAACACGCAGTATTTGGCTTGTTCATGCCGTTTTGTGTGCTTTCACAACATTTCACCTATCGCAGTTTCGTACTCGCAATAAAACAACACTATCTCGTTAGATGACGTTGTTTTTGGTAGTTTCACGACGCTACCTAGCCTAAACTAACATAACTCAACCTAACATAACCTTCGCACTTCTATCGTTAGAAAACGTTTTACTCGCTTCTTTACATTGCTTTCTACAACATTACGACGGTTTCAAGCGCTTTCACATTAGATATCACAGTTCCCAACTTGTAAAGGTGAAAAACACTGCATCTCACTAAGTGACATGGTTAATGGCGGTTTTACGATGGTTCATACCTTAACCTAACGTAACCTAACCTAACCTAACCTAACCTTACCTAACCTAACCTAACCCAACCCGACCCAACCTAACCTAACCTAACCTAACCTAAACTAACCTAACCCAACCTAACCTAACCTAACCTAACCTAACCCAACCTAACCCAACCCAACCCAACCTAACCTAACCTAAGCTAACCTAACCTAACCTAACCAAACCTAACCTAACCTAACTTAACCTAACCTAACGTAACCTAACCTAACCTAACCTATTCTAACGTAACCTAACCTTACCTGACCTAACCTAACCTAACGTAACCTAACCTAACCTAACATTACATAACGTAACCTAACCTAACCTAACCTACCCTAACGTAACCTAACCTAACCTAACCCAACCTAACCCAACCCAATCCAACCCAACAACACCCAACCCAACCTAACCTAACCTAACCTAACCTTACCTAACCTAACCAAATTATCCTTACCTAACCTAACCTAACCTAACGTAACCTAACCTAACCTAACCTAACGTAACCTAACCTAACCTAACGTAACCTAACCTAACCTAACCTAACCCAACCTAACCTAACCTAACCTACCTAACCCAACCTAACCTAACATAACCTAACCTAACCTAACCAAACCTAACCTAACGTAACCTAACCTAACCTAACCTAACCTAACCTAACGACGTTTGCAAGCGCTTTCACATTAGATATCGCAGTTCCCGACTTGTAATGGTGAAAAACACTGCATCTCACTAAGTGACATTGTTTAATGCGGTTTTACGACGGTTCATATCTTGACCTAACCTAACATTCGCACTTGTACTAAAAAACGCTCTATTACACTGTTTCGTTCACAATTAGGATATTTGCATAACCTCACAGTTTTTCACCAACTTATTGCAGTACGGAACGCTGTATCTCGCTAAATGACATTGTTCTTTAAGGTTTCACGATG
>NW_027464668.1:377500-490000 GCF_043290135.1 Rhipicephalus microplus
ACGACGGTTGCAAGCGCTTTCACATTAGATATCGCAGTTCCCCACTTTTAATGGTGAAAAACACTGCATCTCACTAATTGACATTGTTTAATGCGGTTTTATGACGGTTCATATCTTAACCTAACCTAACATTCGCACTTGTATCTAAAAACGCTCTATTACACTGTTTTGTTCACAATTACGATATTTGCATAACCTCACAGTTTTTCACCAACTTATTGCAGTACAGAACGCTGTATCTTCCTAAATGAAATTGTTTTTTAAGGTTTCACGATGCTTGCATGCGCTTTAACGAGAATATCACAATATAGCAGTTTCGCACTTGTAACGGTAGAACACGCAGTATTTGGCTTGTTCATGCCGTTTTGTGTGCTTTCACAACATTTCACCTATCGCAGTTTAATACTCGCTATAAAACAACACTATCTCGTTAGATGACGTCGTTTTTGGTAGTTTCACGACGCTACCTAGCTTAAACTAACCTAACCTAACCTAACCTTCGCACTTCTATCGTTAGAAAACGTTTTACTCGCAACTTTACAATATTTTCTACAAGATTACGACGGTTTCATGCGCTTTCACATTAGATATCGTAGTTCCCGACTTGTAATGTTGAAAAACACTACATCTCACTAAGTGACATTGTTTAATGCGGTTTTACGACGGTTGATATGTCAACCCAACCTAACATTCGCACTTGTATCTAAAGACGCTCAATTACACTGTTTCGTTCACAATTACGATATTTGCTTGACCTCACAGTTTCTCACCAACTTATTACAGTACAGAACGCTGTATCTCGCTAAATGACATCGTTCTTTAAGGTTTCACGATACTTGCATGCGCTTTACCGAGAATGTCACAACATAGCAGTTTCGCACTTGTAACGGTACAACACGCAGTATTTGGCTTGTTCATGCCGTTTTGTGTTCTTTCACAACATTTCACCTATCGCAGTTTCGTACTCGCAATAAACAACACTATCTCGTTAGATGACGTCGTTTTTGGTGGTTTCACGACGCTACCTGGCTTAAACTAACATAACTCAACCTAACATAACCTTCGCACTTCTATCGTTAGAAAACGTTTTACTCGCTACTTTACATTGCTTTCTACAACATTACGACGGTTTCAAGCGCTTTCACATTAGATATCGCAGTTCCAACTTTTAAAGGTGAAAAACACTGCATCTCACTAAGTGACATTGTTTAATGCCGTTTTAGCGCGGTTCATATCTTAACCTAACCTAACCTAACCTAACCTAACCTAACATAACCTAACCTAACCTAACCTAACCAAACCTAACCTAACGTAACCTAACCTAACCTAACCTAACCTAACGACGTTTGCAAGCGCTTTCACATTAGATATCGCAGTTCCCGACTTGTAATGGTGAAAAACACTGCATCTCACTAAGTGCCATTGTTTAATGCGGTTTTACGATGGTTCATATCTTAACCTAACTTAACATTCGTACTTGTATGGAAAAACGCTCTATTACACTGTTTCGTTCACAATTACGATATTTGCATAACCTCACAGTTTTTCACCAACTTATTGCAGTACAGAACGCTGTATCTCGCTAAATGACATCGTTCTTTAAGGTTTCACGATGCTTGCATGCGCTTTAACAAGAATATCACATTATAGCAGTTTCGCACTTGTAACGGTACAACACGCAGTATCTGGCTTGTTCAAGCCGTTTTGTGTACTTTCACAACATTTCACCTATTGCAGTTACGTACATGCAATAAAACAACGCTATCTCGTAAGTTGACGTCCTTTTTGGTGGTCTCACGACGCTACACAGCTTAAACTAACATAACTCAAGCTAACCTTCGCACTTCTATCGTTAGAAAACGTTTTACTCGCAACTTTACAATGTTTTCTACAAGACTACGATGGTTTCATGCGCTTTCACATTAGATATCGTATTTCCCGACTTGTAATGTTGAAAAACACTACATCTCACTAAGTGACATTGTTTAATGCGGTTTTACGACGGTTGATATCTCAACCTAACCTAACATTCGCACTTGTATCTAAATACGCTCAATTACACTGTTTCGTTCACAATTACGATATTTGCTTGACCTCACAGTTTCTCACCAACTTATTACAGTTCAGAACGCTGTATCTCGCTAAATGACATCGTTCTTTAAGGTTTCACGATGCTTGCATGCGCTTTAACGAGAATATCACAACATAGCAGTTCCGCACTTGTAACGGTACAACACGCAGTATTTGGCTTGTTCATGCCGTTTTGTGTGCTTTCACAACATTTCACCTATCGCAGTTTCGTACTCGCAATAAAACAACACTATCTCGTTAGATGACGTTGTTTTTGGTAGTTTCACGACGCCACCTAGCTTAAACTAACATAACTCAACCTAACATAACCTTCGCACTTCTATCGTTAGAAAACGTTTTACTCGCTACTTTACATTGCTTTCTACAACATTACGACGGTTTCAAGCGCTTTCACATTAGATATCACAGTTCCCAACTTGTAAAGGTGAAAAACACTGCATCTCACTAAGTGACATTGTTTAATGCGGTTTTAGCGCGGTTCATATCTTAACCTAACCTAACCTAACCTAACCTAACCTAACCCAACCTAACCTAACATAACCTAACCTAACCTAACCAAACCTAACCTAACGTAACCTAACCTAACCTAACCTAACCTAACGACGTTTGCAAGCGCTTTCACATTAGATATCGCAGTTCCCGACTTGTAATGGTGAAAAACACAGCATCTCACTAAGTGACATTGTTTAATGCGGTTTTAGTGCGGTTCATATCTTAACCTAACCTAACCTTACCTAACCCAACCTAACCTAACCTAACCTAACCAAACCTTACCTAACATCCCTAACCTAACCTAACCTAACCTAACCTAACCAAACCTAACCTAACCTAACCTAACCTAACGTAACCTAACCTAACCTAACCTAACCTAACCTAACGACGTTTGCAAGCGCTTTCACATTAGATATCGCAGTTCCCGACTTGTAATGGTGAAAAACACTGCATCTCATCAAGTGACATTGTTTAATGCGGTTTTACGACGGTTCATATCTTAACCTAACCTAAAATTCGCACTTGTATCTAAATACGCTCAATTACACTGTTTCGTTCACAATTACGATATTTGCTTGACCTCACAGTTTCTCACCAACTTATTACAGTTCAGAACGCTGTATCTCGCTAAATGACATCGTTCTTTAAGGTTTCACGATGCTTGCATGCGCTTTAACGAGAATATCACAACATAGCAGTTCCGCACTTGTAACGGTACAACACGCAGTATTTGGCTTGTTCATGCCGTTTTGTGTGCTTTCACAACATTTCACCTATCGCAGTTTCGTACTCGCAATAAAACAACACTATCTCGTTAGATGACGTTGTTTTTGGTAGTTTCACGACGCCACCTAGCTTAAACTAACATAACTCAACCTAACATAACCTTCGCACTTCTATCGTTAGAAAACGTTTTACTCGCTACTTTACATTGCTTTCTACAACATTACGACGGTTTCAAGCGCTTTCACATTAGATATCACAGTTCCCAACTTGTAAAGGTGAAAAACACTGCATCTCACTAAGTGACATTGTTTAATGCGGTTTTAGCGCGGTTCATATCTTAACCTAACCTAACCTAACCTAACCTAACCTAACCCAACCTAACCTAACATAACCTAACCTAACCTAACCAAACCTAACCTAACGTAACCTAACCTAGCCTAACCTAACCTAACGACGTTTGCAAGCGCTTTCACATTAGATATCGCAGTTCCCGACTTGTAATGGTGAAAAACACAGCATCTCACTAAGTGACATTGTTTAATGCGGTTTTAGTGCGGTTCATATCTTAACCTAACCTAACCTTACCTAACCCAACCTAACCTAACCTAACCTAACCTAACCAAACCTTACCTAACATCCCTAACCTAACCTAACCTAACCTAACCAAACCTAACCTAACCTAACCTAACCTAACGTAACCTAACCTAACCTAACCTAACCTAACCTAACCTAACGACGTTTGCAAGCGCTTTCACATTAGATATCGCAGTTCCCGACTTGTAATGGTGAAAAACACTGCATCTCATCAAGTGACATTGTTTAATGCGGTTTTACGACGGTTCATATCTTAACCTAACCTAAAATTCGCACTTGTATTAAAAAACGCTCTATTACAATGTTTCGTTCACAATTAGGATATTTGCATAACCTCACAGTTTTTCACCAACTTATTGCAGTACAGAACGCTGTATCTCGCTAAATGACATCGTTCTTTAAGGTTTCACGATGCTTGCATGCGCTTTAACGAGAATATCACAACATAGCAGTTTCGCACTTGTAACGGTACAACACGCAGTATTTGGCTTGTTCATGCCGTTTTGCGTGCTTTCACAACATTTCACCTATCGCAGTTTCGTACTCGCAGTAAAACAACACTATCTCGTTAGATGACGTTGTTTTTGGTAGTTTCACGACACTACCTAGCTTAAACTAACATAACTCAACCTAACATAACCTTCGCACTTCTATCGTTAGAAAACGTTTTACTCGCTACTTTACATTGCTTTCTACAACAATACGACGGTTTCAAGCGCTTTCACATTAGATATCACAGTTCCCAACTTGTAAAGGTGAAAAACACTGCATCTCACTAAGTGACATTGTTTAATGCGGTTTTACGACGGTTCATACCTTAACCTAACGTAACCTAACCTAACCTAACCTAACCTTACCTAACCTAACCTAACCCAACCCAACCCAACCTAACCTAACCTAACCTAAACTAACCTAACCCAACCTAACCTAACCTAACCTAACCTAACCTAACCTAACCTAACCTAACCTAACCTAACCTAACCTAACCTAACCTAACCTAACCTAACCTAACCTAACCTAACCTAACCTAACCTAACCTAACCTAACCTAACCTAACCTAACCTAACCTAACCTAACCTAACCTAACCTAACCTAACCTAACCTAACCTAACCTAACCTAAACTAACCTAACCCAACCTAACCTAACCTAACCTAACCTAACCCAACCTAACCCAACCCAACCCAACCTAACCTAACCTAAGCTAACCTAACCTAACCTAACCAAACCTAACCTAACCTAACTTAACCTAACCTAACGTAACCTAACCTAACCTAACCTATTCTAACGTAACCTAACCTTACCTGACCTAACCGAACCTAACGTAACCTAACCTAACCTAACATTACATAACGTAACCTAACCTAACCTAACCTACCCTAACGTAACCTAACCTAACCTAACCCAACCTAACCCAACCCAATCCAACCCAACAACACCCAACCCAACCTAACCTAACCTAACCTAACCTTACCTAACCTAACCAAATTATCCTTACCTAACCTAACCTAACCTAACGTAACCTAACCTAACCTAACCTAACCTAACCTAACGTAACCTAACCTAACCTAACGTAACCTAACCTAACCTAACCTAACCTAACCCAACCTAACCTAACCTAACCTAACCTAACCTAACCTAACCCAACTCAACCCAACCTAACCTAATCTAACCTAACTTAACCTAACCTAACCTAACCTAACCTAACCAAACCTAACCTAACCTAACCTAACCTAACCTAACCTAACGACGGTTGCAAGCGCTTTCACATTAGATATCGCAGTTCCCCACTTTTAATGGTGAAAAACACTGCATCTCACTAATTGACATTGTTTAATGCGGTTTTATGACGGTTCATATCTTAACCTAACCTAACATTCGCACTTGTATCTAAAAACGCTCTATTACACTGTTTTGTTCACAATTACGATATTTGCATAACCTCACAGTTTTTCACCAACTTATTGCAGTACAGAACGCTGTATCTTCCTAAATGAAATTGTTTTTTAAGGTTTCACGATGCTTGCATGCGCTTTAACGAGAATATCACAATATAGCAGTTTCGCACTTGTAACGGTAGAACACGCAGTATTTGGCTTGTTCATGCCGTTTTGTGTGCTTTCACAACATTTCACCTATCGCAGTTTAATACTCGCTATAAAACAACACTATCTCGTTAGATGACGTCGTTTTTGGTAGTTTCACGACGCTACCTAGCTTAAACTAACCTAACCTAACCTAACCTTCGCACTTCTATCGTTAGAAAACGTTTTACTCGCAACTTTACAATATTTTCTACAAGATTACGACGGTTTCATGCGCTTTCACATTAGATATCGTAGTTCCCGACTTGTAATGTTGAAAAACACTACATCTCACTAAGTGACATTGTTTAATGCGGTTTTACGACGGTTGATATGTCAACCCAACCTAACATTCGCACTTGTATCTAAAGACGCTCAATTACACTGTTTCGTTCACAATTACGATATTTGCTTGACCTCACAGTTTCTCACCAACTTATTACAGTACAGAACGCTGTATCTCGCTAAATGACATCGTTCTTTAAGGTTTCACGATACTTGCATGCGCTTTACCGAGAATGTCACAACATAGCAGTTTCGCACTTGTAACGGTACAACACGCAGTATTTGGCTTGTTCATGCCGTTTTGTGTTCTTTCACAACATTTCACCTATCGCAGTTTCGTACTCGCAATAAACAACACTATCTCGTTAGATGACGTCGTTTTTGGTGGTTTCACGACGCTACCTGGCTTAAACTAACATAACTCAACCTAACATAACCTTCGCACTTCTATCGTTAGAAAACGTTTTACTCGCTACTTTACATTGCTTTCTACAACATTACGACGGTTTCAAGCGCTTTCACATTAGATATCGCAGTTCCAACTTTTAAAGGTGAAAAACACTGCATCTCACTAAGTGACATTGTTTAATGCCGTTTTAGCGCGGTTCATATCTTAACCTAACCTAACCTAACCTAACCTAACCTAACATAACCTAACCTAACCTAACCTAACCAAACCTAACCTAACGTAACCTAACCTAACCTAACCTAACCTAACGACGTTTGCAAGCGCTTTCACATTAGATATCGCAGTTCCCGACTTGTAATGGTGAAAAACACTGCATCTCACTAAGTGCCATTGTTTAATGCGGTTTTACGATGGTTCATATCTTAACCTAACTTAACATTCGTACTTGTATGGAAAAACGCTCTATTACACTGTTTCGTTCACAATTACGATATTTGCATAACCTCACAGTTTTTCACCAACTTATTGCAGTACAGAACGCTGTATCTCGCTAAATGACATCGTTCTTTAAGGTTTCACGATGCTTGCATGCGCTTTAACAAGAATATCACATTATAGCAGTTTCGCACTTGTAACGGTACAACACGCAGTATCTGGCTTGTTCAAGCCGTTTTGTGTACTTTCACAACATTTCACCTATTGCAGTTACGTACATGCAATAAAACAACGCTATCTCGTAAGTTGACGTCCTTTTTGGTGGTCTCACGACGCTACACAGCTTAAACTAACATAACTCAAGCTAACCTTCGCACTTCTATCGTTAGAAAACGTTTTACTCGCAACTTTACAATGTTTTCTACAAGACTACGATGGTTTCATGCGCTTTCACATTAGATATCGTATTTCCCGACTTGTAATGTTGAAAAACACTACATCTCACTAAGTGACATTGTTTAATGCGGTTTTACGACGGTTGATATCTCAACCTAACCTAACATTCGCACTTGTATCTAAATACGCTCAATTACACTGTTTCGTTCACAATTACGATATTTGCTTGACCTCACAGTTTCTCACCAACTTATTACAGTTCAGAACGCTGTATCTCGCTAAATGACATCGTTCTTTAAGGTTTCACGATGCTTGCATGCGCTTTAACGAGAATATCACAACATAGCAGTTCCGCACTTGTAACGGTACAACACGCAGTATTTGGCTTGTTCATGCCGTTTTGTGTGCTTTCACAACATTTCACCTATCGCAGTTTCGTACTCGCAATAAAACAACACTATCTCGTTAGATGACGTTGTTTTTGGTAGTTTCACGACGCCACCTAGCTTAAACTAACATAACTCAACCTAACATAACCTTCGCACTTCTATCGTTAGAAAACGTTTTACTCGCTACTTTACATTGCTTTCTACAACATTACGACGGTTTCAAGCGCTTTCACATTAGATATCACAGTTCCCAACTTGTAAAGGTGAAAAACACTGCATCTCACTAAGTGACATTGTTTAATGCGGTTTTAGCGCGGTTCATATCTTAACCTAACCTAACCTAACCTAACCTAACCTAACCCAACCTAACCTAACATAACCTAACCTAACCTAACCAAACCTAACCTAACGTAACCTAACCTAACCTAACCTAACCTAACGACGTTTGCAAGCGCTTTCACATTAGATATCGCAGTTCCCGACTTGTAATGGTGAAAAACACAGCATCTCACTAAGTGACATTGTTTAATGCGGTTTTAGTGCGGTTCATATCTTAACCTAACCTAACCTTACCTAACCCAACCTAACCTAACCTAACCTAACCAAACCTTACCTAACATCCCTAACCTAACCTAACCTAACCTAACCTAACCAAACCTAACCTAACCTAACCTAACCTAACGTAACCTAACCTAACCTAACCTAACCTAACCTAACCTAACCTAACGACGTTTGCAAGCGCTTTCACATTAGATATCGCAGTTCCCGACTTGTAATGGTGAAAAACACTGCATCTCATCAAGTGACATTGTTTAATGCGGTTTTACGACGGTTCATATCTTAACCTAACCTAAAATTCGCACTTGTATCTAAATACGCTCAATTACACTGTTTCGTTCACAATTACGATATTTGCTTGACCTCACAGTTTCTCACCAACTTATTACAGTTCAGAACGCTGTATCTCGCTAAATGACATCGTTCTTTAAGGTTTCACGATGCTTGCATGCGCTTTAACGAGAATATCACAACATAGCAGTTCCGCACTTGTAACGGTACAACACGCAGTATTTGGCTTGTTCATGCCGTTTTGTGTGCTTTCACAACATTTCACCTATCGCAGTTTCGTACTCGCAATAAAACAACACTATCTCGTTAGATGACGTTGTTTTTGGTAGTTTCACGACGCCACCTAGCTTAAACTAACATAACTCAACCTAACATAACCTTCGCACTTCTATCGTTAGAAAACGTTTTACTCGCTACTTTACATTGCTTTCTACAACATTACGACGGTTTCAAGCGCTTTCACATTAGATATCACAGTTCCCAACTTGTAAAGGTGAAAAACACTGCATCTCACTAAGTGACATTGTTTAATGCGGTTTTAGCGCGGTTCATATCTTAACCTAACCTAACCTAACCTAACCTAACCTAACCCAACCTAACCTAACATAACCTAACCTAACCTAACCAAACCTAACCTAACGTAACCTAACCTAGCCTAACCTAACCTAACGACGTTTGCAAGCGCTTTCACATTAGATATCGCAGTTCCCGACTTGTAATGGTGAAAAACACAGCATCTCACTAAGTGACATTGTTTAATGCGGTTTTAGTGCGGTTCATATCTTAACCTAACCTAACCTTACCTAACCCAACCTAACCTAACCTAACCTAACCAAACCTTACCTAACATCCCTAACCTAACCTAACCTAACCTAACCTAACCAAACCTAACCTAACCTAACCTAACCTAACGTAACCTAACCTAACCTAACCTAACCTAACCTAACCTAACGACGTTTGCAAGCGCTTTCACATTAGATATCGCAGTTCCCGACTTGTAATGGTGAAAAACACTGCATCTCATCAAGTGACATTGTTTAATGCGGTTTTACGACGGTTCATATCTTAACCTAACCTAAAATTCGCACTTGTATTAAAAAACGCTCTATTACAAT
The DNA here is from genome assembly GCF_043290135.1 of Rhipicephalus microplus. Classification (NCBI taxonomy): domain Eukaryota; kingdom Metazoa; phylum Arthropoda; class Arachnida; order Ixodida; family Ixodidae; genus Rhipicephalus; species Rhipicephalus microplus. Next base: position 387,364 of record NW_027464668.1, read on the forward strand.
GTTTCGTTCACAATTAGGATATTTGCATAACCTCACAGTTTTTCACCAACCTATTGCAGTACAGAACGCTGTATCTCGCTAAATGACATCGTTCTTTAAGGTTTCACGATGCTTGCATGCGCTTTAACGAGAATATCACAACATAGCAGTTTCGCACTTGTAACGGTACAACACGCAGTATTTGGCTTGTTCATGCCGTTTTGCGTGCTTTCACAACATTTCACCTATCGCAGTTTCGTACTCGCAGTAAAACAACACTATCTCGTTAGATGACGTTGTTTTTGGTAGTTTCACGACACTACCTAGCTTAAACTAACATAACTCAACCTAACATAACCTTCGCACTTCTATCGTTAGAAAACGTTTTACTCGCTACTTTACATTGCTTTCTACAACAATACGACGGTTTCAAGCGCTTTCACATTAGATATCACAGTTCCCAACTTGTAAAGGTGAAAAACACTGCATCTCACTAAGTGACATTGTTTAATGCGGTTTTACGACGGTTCATACCTTAACCTAACGTAACCTAACCTAACCTAACCTAACCTTACCTAACCTAACCTAACCCAACCCAACCCAACCTAACCTAACCTAACCTAAACTAACCTAACCCAACCTAACCTAACCTAACCTAACCTAACCCAACCCAACCCAACCCAACCTAACCTAAGCTAACCTAACCAAACCTAACCTAACCTAACCTAACGTAACCTAACCTAACCTAACCTATTCTAACGTAACCTAACCTTTCCTGACCTAACCTAACCTAACGTAACCTAACCTAACCTAACCTAACATAACCTAACGTAACCTAACCTAACCTAACCTAACGTAACCTAACCTAACCTAACCTAACCCAACCTAACCCAACCCAACCCAACCCAAACCAACAACACCCAACCCAACCTAACCTAACCTAACCTAACCTTACCTAACCTAACCAAATTATCCTTACCTAACCTAACCTAACCTAACGTAACCTAACCTAACCTAACCTAACGTAACCTAACCTAACCTAACGTAACCTAACCTAACCTAACCTAACCCAACCTAACCTAACCTAACCTAACCTAACCCAACTCAACCCAACCTAACCTAATCTAACCTAACCTAACCTAACCTAACAAAACCTAACCTAACCTAACCTAACCTAACCTAACGACGGTTGCAAGCGCTTTCACATTAGATATCGCAGTTCCCCACTTTTAATGGTGAAAAACACTGCATCTCACTAATTGACATTGTTTAATGCGGTTTTATGACGGTTCATATCTTAACCTAACCTAACATTCGCACTTGTATCTAAAAACGCTCTATTACACTGTTTTGTTCACAATTACGATATTTGCATAACCTCACAGTTTTTCACCAACTTATTGCAGTACAGAACGCTGTATCTTCCTAAATGAAATTGTTTTTTAAGGTTTCACGATGCTTGCATGCGCTTTAACGAGAATATCACAATATAGCAGTTTCGCACTTGTAACGGTAGAACACGCAGTATTTGGCTTGTTCATGCCGTTTTGTGTGCTTTCACAACATTTCACCTATCGCAGTTTAATACTCGCTATAAAACAACACTATCTCGTTAGATGACGTCGTTTTTGGTAGTTTCACGACGCTACCTAGCTTAAACTAACCTAACCTAACCTAAGGATATTTACATAACCTCACAGTTTTTCACCAACTTATTGCAGTACGGAACGCTGTATCTCGCTAAATGACATTGTTCTTTAAGGTTTCACGATGCTTGCATGCGCTTTAACGAGAATATCACAACATAGCAGTTTCGCACTTGTAACGGTACAACACGCAGTATTTGGCTTGTTCATGCCGTTTTGTGTGCTTTCACAACATTTCACCTATCGCAGTTTCGTACTCGCAATAAAACAACACTATCTCGTTAGATGACGTTGTTTTTGGTAGTTTCACGACGCTACCTAGCCTAAACTAACATAACTCAACCTAACATAACCTTCGCACTTCTATCGTTAGAAAACGTTTTACTCGCTTCTTTACATTGCTTTCTACAACATTACGACGGTTTCAAGCGCTTTCACATTAGATATCACAGTTCCCAACTTGTAAAGGTGAAAAACACTGCATCTCACTAAGTGACATTGTTTAATGCGGTTTTACGATGGTTCATACCTTAACCTAACGTAACCTAACCTAACCTAACCTAACCTTACCTAACCTAACCTAACCTAACCCAACCCGACCCAACCTAACCTAACCTAACCTAACCTAAACTAACCTAACCCAACCTAACCTAACCTAACCTAACCTAACCCAACCTAACCCAACCCAACCCAACCTAACCTAACCTAACCTAACCTAAGCTAACCTAACCAAACCTAACCTAACCTAACTTAACCTAACCTAACGTAACCTAACCTAACCTAACCTATTCTAACGTAACCTAACCTTACCTGACCTAACCTAACCTAACGTAACCTAACCTAACATTACCTAACGTAACCTAACCTAACCTAACCTACCCTAACGTAACCTAACCTAACCTAACCCAACCTAACCCAACCCAACCCAACCCAACAACACCCAACCCAACCTAACCTAACCTAACCTAACCTTACCTAACCTAACCAAATTATCCTTACCTAACCTAACCTAACCTAACGTAACCTAACCTAACCTAACCTAACGTAACCTAACCTAACCTAACGTAACCTAACCTAACCTAACCTAACCTAACCCAACCTAACCTAACCTAACCTAACCTAACCTAACCCAACTCAACCCAACCTAACCTAATCTAACCTAACTTAACCTAACCTAACCTAACCTAACCTAACCAAACCTAACCTAACCTAACCTAACCTAACGACGGTTGCAAGCGCTTTCACATTAGATATCGCAGTTCCCCACTTTTAATGGTGAAAAACACTGCATCTCACTAATTGACATTGTTTAATGCGGTTTTACGACGGTTCATATCTTAACCTAACCTAACATTCGCACTTGTATCTAAAAACGCTCTATTACACTGTTTTGTTCACAATTACGATATTTGCATAACCTCACAGTTTTTCACCAACTTATTGCAGTACAGAACGCTGTATCTTCCTAAATGAAATTGTTTTTTAAGGTTTCACGATGCTTGCATGCGCTTTAACGAGAATATCACAATATAGCAGTTTCGCACTTGTAACCGTAGAACACGCAGTATTTGGCTTGTTCATGCCGTTTTGTGTGCTTTCACAACATTTCACCTATCGCAGTTTATTACTCGCTATAAAACAACACTATCTCGTTAGATGACGTCGTTTTTGGTAGTTTCACGACGCTACCTAGCTTAAACTAACCTAACCTAACCTAACCTTCGCACTTCTATCGTTAGAAAACGTTTTACTCGCCACTTTACAATGTTTTCTACAAGATTACGACGGTTTCATGCGCTTTCACATTAGATATCGTAGTTCCCGACTTGTAATGTTGAAAAACACTACATCTCACTAAGTGACATTGTTTAATGCGGTTTTACGACGGTTGATATGTCAACCCAACCTAACATTCGCACTTGTATCTAAAGACGCTCAATTACACTGTTTCGTTCACAATTACGATATTTGCTTGACCTCACAGTTTCTCACCAACTTATTACAGTACAGAACGCTGTATCTCGCTAAATGACATCGTTCTTTAAGGTTTCACGATACTTGCATGCGCTTTACCGAGAATGTCACAACATAGCAGTTTCGCACTTGTAACGGTACAACACGCAGTATTTGGCTTGTTCATGCCGTTTTGTGTGCTTTCACAACATTTCACCTATCGCAGTTTCGTACTCGCAATAAACAACACTATCTCGTTAGATGACGTCGTTTTTGGTGGTTTCACGACGCTACCTGGCTTAAACTAACATAACTCAACCTAACATAACCTTCGTACTTCTATCGTTAGAAAACGTTTTACTCGCTACTTTACATTGCTTTCTACAACATTACGACGGTTTCAAGCGCTTTCACATTAGATATCGCAGTTCCCAACTTTTAAAGGTGAAAAACACTGCATCTCACTAAGTGACATTGTTTAATGCCGTTTTAGCGCGGTTCATATCTTAACCTAACCTAACCTAACCTAACCTAACCTAACCTAACATAACCTAACCTAACCTAACCTAACCAAACCTAACCTAACGTAACCTAACCTAACCTAACCTAACCTAACCTAACGACGTTTGCAAGCGCTTTCACATTAGATATCGCAGTTCCCGACTTGTAATGGTGAAAAACACTGCATCTCACTAAGTGACATTGTTTAATGCGGTTTTACGACGGTTCATATCTTAACCTAACCTAACATTCGTACTTGTATTGAAAAACGCTCTATTACACTGTTTCGTTCACAATTACGATATTTGCATAACCTCACAGTTTTTCACCAACTTATTGCAGTACAGAACGCTGTATCTCGCTAAATGACATCGTTCTTTAAGGTTTCACGATGCTTGCATGCGCTTTAACAAGAATATCACATTATAGCAGTTTCGCACTTGTAACGGTACAACACGCAGTATCTGGCTTGTTCAAGCCGTTTTGTGTACTTTCACAACATTTCACCTATTGCAGTTACGTACATGCAATAAAACAACGCTATCTCGTAAGTTGACGTCCTTTTTGGTGGTCTCACGACGCTACACAGCTTAAACTAACATAACTCAAGCTAACCTTCGCACTTCTATCGTTAGAAAACGTTTTACTCGCAACTTTACAATGTTTTCTACAAGACTACGACGGTTTCATGCGCTTTCACATTAGATATCGTAGTTCCCGACTTGTAATGTTGAAAAACACTACATCTCACTAAGTGACATTGTTTAATGCGGTTTTACGACGGTTGATATCTCAACCTAACCTAACATTCGCACTTGTATCTAAATACGCTCAATTACACTGTTTCGTTCACAATTACGATATTTGCTTGACCTCACAGTTTCTCACCAACTTATTACAGTTCAGAACGCTGTATCTCGCTAAATGACATCGTTCTTTAAGGTTTCACGATGCTTGCATGCGCTTTAACGAGAATATCACAACATAGCAGTTCCGCACTTGTAACGGTACAACACGCAGTATTTGGCTTGTTCATGCCGTTTTGTGTGCTTTCACAACATTTCACCTATCGCAGTTTCGTACTCGCAGTAAAACAACACTATCTCGTTAGATGACGTTGTTTTTGGTAGTTTCACGACACTACCTAGCTTAAACTAACATAACTCAACCTAACATAACCTTCGCACTTCTATCGTTAGAAAACGTTTTACTCGCTACTTTACATTGCTTTCTACAACAATACGACGGTTTCAAGCGCTTTCACATTAGATATCACAGTTCCCAACTTGTAAAGGTGAAAAACACTGCATCTCACTAAGTGACATTGTTTAATGCGGTTTCACGACGGTTCATACCTTAACCTAACGTAACCTAACCTAACCTAACCTAACCTTACCTAACCTAACCTAACCCAACCCAACCCAACCTAACCTAACCTAACCTAAACTAACCTAACCCAACCTAACCTAACCTAACCTAACCTAACCCAACCCAACCCAACCCAACCTAACCTAAGCTAACCTAACCAAACCTAACCTAACCTAACCTAACGTAACCTAACCTAACCTAACCTATTCTAACGTAACCTAACCTTTCCTGACCTAACCTAACCTAACGTAACCTAACCTAACCTAACCTAACATAACCTAACGTAACCTAACCTAACCTAACCTAACCTAACGTAACCTAACCTAACCTAACCTAACCCAACCTAACCCAACCCAACCCAACCCAAACCAACAACACCCAACCCAACCTAACCTAACCTAACCTAACCTTACCTAACCTAACCAAATTATCCTTACCTAACCTAACCTAACCTAACGTAACCTAACCTAACCTAACCTAACGTAACCTAACCTAACCTAACGTAACCTAACCTAACCTGACCTAACCCAACCTAACCTAACCTAACCTAACCTAACCCAACTCAACCCAACCTAACCTAATCTAACCTAACCTAACCTAACCTAACAAAACCTAACCTAACCTAACCTAACCTAACCTAACCTAACGACGGTTGCAAGCGCTTTCACATTAGATATCGCAGTTCCCGACTTTTAATGGTGAAAAACACTGCATCCCACTAATTGACATTGTTTAATGCGGTTTTACGACGGTTCATATCTTAACCTAACCAAACATTCGCACTTGTATCTAAAAACGCTCTATTACACTGTTTTGTTCACAATTACCATATTTGCATAACCTCACAGTTTTTCACCAACTTATTGCAGTACAGAACGTTGTATCTCGCTAAATGACATTATTCTTTAAGGTTTCACGATGCTTGCATGCGCTTTAACGAGAATATCACAATATAGCAGTTTCGCACTTGTAACGGTAGAACACGCAGTATTTGGCTTGCTCATGCCGTTTTGTGTGCTTTCACAACATTTCACCTATCGCAGTTTAATACTCGCTATAAAACAACACTATCTCGTTAGATGACGTCGTTTTTGGTAGTTTCACGACGCTACCTAGCTTAAACTAACCTAACCTAACCTAACCTTCGCACTTCTATCGTTAGAAAACGTTTTACTCGCAACTTTACAATGTTTTCTACAAGATTACGACGGTTTCATGCGCTTTCACATTAGATATCGTAGTTCCCGACTTGTAATGTTGAAAAACACTACATCTCACTAAGTGACATTGTTTAATGCGGTTTTACGACGGTTGATATGTCAACCTAACCTAACATTCGCACTTGTATCTAAAGACGCTCAATTACACTGTTTCGTTCACAATTACGATATTTGCTTGACCTCACAGTTTCTCACCAACTTATTACAGTACAGAACGCTGTATCTCGCTAAATGACATCGTTCTTTAAGGTTTCACGATACTTGCATGCGCTTTACCGAGAATGTCACAACATAGCAGTTTCGCACTTGTAACGGTACAACACGCAGTATTTGGCTTGTTCATGCCGTTTTGTGTGCTTTCACAACATTTCACCTATCGCAGTTTCGTACTCGCAATAAACAACACTATCTCGTTAGATGACGTCGTTTTTGGTGGTTTCACGACGCTACCTAGCTTAAACTAACATAACCTAACATAACCTTCGCACTTATATCGTTAGAAAACGTTTTACTCGCTACTTAACATTGCTTTCTACAACATTACGACGGTTTCAAGCGCTTTCACATTAGATATCGCAGTTCCCAACTTTTAAAGGTGAAAAACACTGCATCTCAATAAGTGACATTGTTTAATGCCGTTTTAGCGCGGTTCATATCTTAACCTAACCTAACATTCGTACTTGTATTGAAAAACGCTCTATTACACTGTTTCGTTCACAATTACGATATTTGCATAACCTCACAGTTTTTCGCCAACTTATTGCAGTACAGAACGCTGTATCTCGCTAAATGACATTGTTCTTTAAGGTTTCACGATGCTTGCATGCGCTTTAACGAGAATATCACAATATAGCAGTTTCGCACTTGTAACGGTAGAACACGCAGTATTTGGCTTGTTCATGCCGTTTTGTGTGCTTTCACAACATTTCACCTATCGCAGTTTAATACTCGCTATAAAACAACACTATCTCGTTAGATGACGCCGTTTTTGGTGGTTTCACGACGCTACCTAGCTTAAACTAACCTAACCTAACCTAACCTTCGCACTTCTATCGTTAGAAAACGTTTTACTCGCAACTTTACAATGTTTTCTACAAGATTACGACGGTTTCATGCGCTTTCACATTAGATATCGTAGTTCCCGACTTGTAATGTTGAAAAACACTACATCTCACCAAGTGACATTGTTTAATGCGGTTTTACGACGGCTGATATGTCAACCTAACCTAACCTTCGCACTTGTATCTAAAGACGCTCAATTACACTGTTTCGTTCACAATTACGATATTTGCTTGACCTCACAGTTTCTCACCAACTTATTACAGTACAGAACGCTGTATCTCGCTAAATGACATCGTTCTTTAAGGTTTCACGATACTTGCATGCGCTTTACCGAGAATGTCAAAACATAGCAGTTTCGCACTTGTAACGGTACAACACGCAGTATTTGGCTTGTTCATGCCGTTTTGTGTGCTTTCACATTTTACCTATCGCAGTTTCGTACTCGCAATAAAACAACACTATCTCGTTAGATGACGTCGTTTTTGGTGGTTTCACGACGCTACCTAGCTTAAACTAACATAACTCAACCTAACATAACCTTCGCACTTCTATCGTTAGAAAACGTTTTACTCGCTACTTTACATTGCTTTCTACAACATCACGACGGTTTCAAGCGCTTTCACATTAGATATCGCAGTTCCCAACTTGTAAAGGTGAAAAACACTGCATCTCACTAAGTGACATTGTTTATTGCGGTTTTACAACGGTTCATACCTTAACCTAACGTAACCTAACCTAACCTAACGCAACCTAACCTAACATAACCTAACCTAACATAACCTAACCTAACCTAACCTAACCAAACCTAACCTAACGTAACCTAACCTAACCTAACCTAACCTAACCTAACCTAACGACGTATGCAAGCGCTTTCACATTAGATATCGCAGTTCCCAATTTGTAAAGGTGAAAAACACTGCATCTCACTAAGTGACATTGTTTAATGCGGTTTTAGCGCGGTTCGTATTTTAACCTAAGCTAACCTAACCTAACCTAACCCAACCTAACCTAACATAACCTAACCTAACCTAACCTAACCAAACCTAACCTAACGTAACCTAACCTAACCTAACCTAACCTAACCTAACGACGTTTGCAAGCGCTTTCACATTAGATATCGCAGTTCCCGACTTGTAATGGTGAAAAACACTGCATCTCACTAAGTGACATTGTTTAATGCGGTTTTACGACGGTTCATATCTTAACCTAACCTAACATTCGCACTTGTATTAAAAAACGCTCTATTACACTGTTTCGTTCACAATTAGGATATTTGCATAACCTCACAGTTTTTCACCAACTTATTGCAGTACGGAACGCTGTATCTCGCTAAATGACATTGTTCTTTAAGGTTTCACGATGCTTGCATGCGCTTTAACAAGAATATCACAACATAGCAGTTTCGCACTTGTAACGGTACAACACGCAGTATTTGGCTTGTTCATGCCGTTTTGTGTGCTTTCACAACATTTCACCTATCGCAGTTTCGTACTCGCAATAAAACAACACTATCTCGTTAGATGACGTTGTTTTTGGTAGTTTCACGACGCTACCTAGCCTAAACTAACATAACTCAACCTAACATAACCTTCGCACTTCTATCGTTAGAAAACGTTTTACTCGCTTCTTTACATTGCTTTCTACAACATTACGACGGTTTCAAGCGCTTTCACATTAGATATCACAGTTCCCAACTTGTAAAGGTGAAAAACACTGCATCTCACTAAGTGACATTGCTTAATGCGGTTTTACGATGGTTCATACCTTAACCTAACGTAACCTAACCTAACCTAACCTAACCTTACCTAACCTAACCTAACCTAACCCAACCCGACCCAACCTAACCTAACCTAACCTAACCTAAACTAACCTAACCCAACCTAACCTAACCTAACCTAACCTAACCCAACCTAACCCAACCCAACCCAACCTAACCTAACCTAAGCTAACCTAACCTAACCTAACCAAACCTAACCTAACCTAACTTAACCTAACCTAACGTAACCTAACCTAACCTAACCTATTCTAACGTAACCTAACCTTACCTGACCTAACCTAACCTAACGTAACCTAACCTAACCTAACATTACCTAACGTAACCTAACCTAACCTAACCTACCCTAACATAACCTAACCTAACCTAACCCAACCTAACCCAACCCAACCCAACCCAACAACACCCAACCCAACCTAACCTAACCTAACCTAACCTTACCTAACCTAACCAAATTATCCTTACCTAACCTAACCTAACCTAACGTAACCTAACCTAACCTAACCTAACGTAACCTAACCTAACCTAACGTAACCTAACCCAACCTAACCTAACCTAACCTAACCTAACCTAACCCAACTCAACCCAACCTAATCTAACCTAACCTAACCTAACCTAACCTAACCTAACCTTACCAAACCTAACCTAACCTAACCTAACCTAACCTAACCTAACCTAACGACGGTTGCAAGCGCTTTCACATTAGATATCGCAGTTCCCCACTTTTAATGGTGAAAAACACTGCATCTCACTAATTGACATTGTTTAATGCGGTTTTACGACGGTTCATATCTTAACCTAACCTAACATTCGCACTTGTATCTAAAAACGCTCTATTACACTGTTTTGTTCACAATTACAATATTTGCATAACCTCACAGTTTTTCACCAACTCATTGCAGTACAGAACGTTGTATCTCGCTAAATGACATTGTTCTTTAAGGTTTCACGATGCTTGCATGCGCTTTAACGAGAATATCACAATATATCAGTTTCGCACTTGTAACGGTAGAACACGCAGTATTTGGCTTGTTCATTCCGTTTTGTGTGCTTTCACAACATTTCACCTATCGCAGTTTAATACTCGCTATAAAACAACACTATCTCGTTAGATGACGTCGTTTTTGGTAGTTTCACGACGCTACCTAGCTTAAACTAACCTAACCTAACCTAACCTTCGCACTTCTATGGTTAGAAAACGTTTTACTCACCACATTACAATGTTTTCTACAAGATTACGACGGTTTCATGCGCTTTCACATTAGATATCGCAGTTCCCAACTTGTAAAGGTGAAAAACACTGCATCTCACTAAGTGACATTGTTTAATGTGGTTTTAGCGCGGTTCATATCTTAACCTAACCTAACCTAACCTAACCCAACCTAACCTAACATAACCTAACCTAACCTAACCTAACCTAACCTAACGTAACCTAACCTAACCTAACCTAACCTAACCTAACCTAACGACGTTTGCAAGCGCTTTCGCATTAGATATCGCAGTTCCCGACTTGTAATGGTGAAAAACACTGCATCTCACTAAGTGACATTGTTTAATGCGGTTTTACGACGGTTCATATCTTAACCTAACCTAACATTCGCACTTGTATTAAAAAACGCTCTATTACACTGTTTCGTTCACAATTAGGATATTTGCATAACCTCACAGTTTTTCACCAACTTATTGCAGTACAGAACGCTGTATCTCGCTAAATGACATCGTTCTTTAAGGTTTCACGATGCTTGCATGCGCTTTAACAAGAATATCACATTATAGCAGTTTCGCACTTGTAACGGTACAACACGCAGTATCTGGCTTGTTCAAGCCGTTTTGTGTACTTTCACAACATTTCACCTATTGCAGTTACGTACATGCAATAAAACAACGCTATCTCGTAAGTTGACGTCCTTTTTGGTGGTCTCACGACGCTACACAGCTTAAACTAACATAACTCAAGCTAACCTTCGCACTTCTATCGTTAGAAAACGTTTTACTCGCAACTTTACAATGTTTTCTACAAGACTACGACGGTTTCATGCGCTTTCACATTAGATATCGTAGTTCCCGACTTGTAATGTTGAAAAACACTACATCTCACTAAGTGACATTGTTTAATGCGGTTTTACGACGGTTGATATCTCAACCTAACCTAACATTCGCACTTGTATCTAAATACGCTCAATTACACTGTTTCGTTCACAATTACGATATTTGCTTGACCTCACAGTTTCTCACCAACTTATTACAGTTCAGAACGCTGTATCTCGCTAAATGACATCGTTCTTTAAGGTTTCACGATGCTTGCATGCGCTTTAACGAGAATATCACAACATAGCAGTTCCGCACTTGTAACGGTACAACACGCAGTATTTGGCTTGTTCATGCCGTTTTGTGTGCTTTCACAACATTTCACCTATCGCAGTTTCGTACTCGCAGTAAAACAACACTATCTCGTTAGATGACGTTGTTTTTGGTAGTTTCACGACACTACCTAGCTTAAACTAACATAACTCAACCTAACATAACCTTCGCACTTCTATCGTTAGAAAACGTTTTACTCGCTACTTTACATTGCTTTCTACAACAATACGACGGTTTCAAGCGCTTTCACATTAGATATCACAGTTCCCAACTTGTAAAGGTGAAAAACACTGCATCTCACTAAGTGACATTGTTTAATGCGGTTTCACGACGGTTCATACCTTAACCTAACGTAACCTAACCTAACCTAACCTAACCTTACCTAACCTAACCTAACCCAACCCAACCCAACCTAACCTAACCTAACCTAAACTAACCTAACCCAACCTAACCTAACCTAACCTAACCTAACCCAACCCAACCCAACCCAACCTAACCTAAGCTAACCTAACCAAACCTAACCTAACCTAACCTAACGTAACCTAACCTAACCTAACCTATTCTAACGTAACCTAACCTTTCCTGACCTAACCTAACCTAACTTAACCTAACCTAACCTAACCTAACATAACCTAACGTAACCTAACCTAACCTAACCTAACGTAACCTAACCTAACCTAACCTAACCCAACCTAACCCAACCCAACCCACCCCAAACCAACAACACCCAACCCAACCTAACCTAACCTAACCTAACCTTACCTAACCTAACCAAATTATCCTTACCTAACCTAACCTAACCTAACGTAACCTAACCTAACCTAACCTAACGTAACCTAACCTAACCTAACGTAACCTAACCTAACCTGACCTAACCCAACCTAACCTAACCTAACCTAACCTAACCCAACTCAACCCAACCTAACCTAATCTAACCTAACCTAACCTAACCTAACAAAACCTAACCTAACCTAACCTAACCTAACCTAACCTAACGACGGTTGCAAGCGCTTTCACATTAGATATCGCAGTTCCCGACTTTTAATGGTGAAAAACACTGCATCTCACTAATTGACATTGTTTAATGCGGTTTTACGACGGTTCATATCTTAACCTAACCTAACATTCGCACTTGTATCTAAAAACGCTCTATTACACTGTTTTGTTCACAATTACCATATTTGCATAACCTCACAGTTTTTCACCAACTTATTGCAGTACAGAACGTTGTATCTCGCTAAATGACATTATTCTTTAAGGTTTCACGATGCTTGCATGCGCTTTAACGAGAATATCACAATATAGCAGTTTCGCACTTGTAACGGTAGAACACGCAGTATTTGGCTTGCTCATGCCGTTTTGTGTGCTTTCACAACATTTCACCTATCGCAGTTTAATACTCGCTATAAAACAACACTATCTCGTTAGATGACGTCGTTTTTGGTAGTTTCACGACGCTACCTAGCTTAAACTAACCTAACCTAACCTAACCTTCGCACTTCTATCGTTAGAAAACGTTTTACTCGCAACTTTACAATGTTTTCTACAAGATTACGACGGTTTCATGCGCTTTCACATTAGATATCGTAGTTCCCGACTTGTAATGTTGAAAAACACTACATCTCACTAAGTGACATTGTTTAATGCGGTTTTACGACGGTTGATATGTCAACCTAACCTAACATTCGCACTTGTATCTAAAGACGCTCAATTACACTGTTTCGTTCACAATTACGATATTTGCTTGACCTCACAGTTTCTCACCAACTTATTACAGTACAGAACGCTGTATCTCGCTAAATGACATCGTTCTTTAAGGTTTCACGATACTTGCATGCGCTTTACCGAGAATGTCACAACATAGCAGTTTCGCACTTGTAACGGTACAACACGCAGTATTTGGCTTGTTCATGCCGTTTTGTGTGCTTTCACAACATTTCACCTATCGCAGTTTCGTACTCGCAATAAACAACACTATCTCGTTAGATGACGTCGTTTTTGGTGGTTTCACGACGCTACCTAGCTTAAACTAACATAACCTAACATAACCTTCGCACTTATATCGTTAGAAAACGTTTTACTCGCTACTTAACATTGCTTTCTACAACATTACGACGGTTTCAAGCGCTTTCACATTAGATATCGCAGTTCCCAACTTTTAAAGGTGAAAAACACTGCATCTCAATAAGTGACATTGTTTAATGCCGTTTTAGCGCGGTTCATATCTTAACCTAACCTAACATTCGTACTTGTATTGAAAAACGCTCTATTACACTGTTTCGTTCACAATTACGATATTTGCATAACCTCACAGTTTTTCGCCAACTTATTGCAGTACAGAACGCTGTATCTCGCTAAATGACATTGTTCTTTAAGGTTTCACGATGCTTGCATGCGCTTTAACGAGAATATCACAATATAGCAGTTTCGCACTTGTAACGGTAGAACACGCAGTATTTGGCTTGTTCATGCCGTTTTGTGTGCTTTCACAACATTTCACCTATCGCAGTTTAATACTCGCTATAAAACAACACTATCTCGTTAGATGACGTCGTTTTTGGTAGTTTCACGACGCTACCTAGCTTAAACTAACCTAACCTAACCTAACCTTCGCACTTCTATCGTTAGAAAACGTTTTACTCGCAACTTTACAATGTTTTCTACAAGATTACGACGGTTTCATGCGCTTTCACATTAGATATCGTAGTTCCCGACTTGTAATGTTGAAAAACACTACATCTCACCAAGTGACATTGTTTAATGCGGTTTTACGACGGCTGATATGTCAACCTAACCTAACATTCGCACTTGTATCTAAAGACGCTCAATTACACTGTTTCGTTCACAATTACGATATTTGCTTGACCTCACAGTTTCTCACCAACTTATTACAGTACAGAACGCTGTATCTCGCTAAATGACATCGTTCTTTAAGGTTTCACGATACTTGCATGCGCTTTACCGAGAATGTCAAAACATAGCAGTTTCGCACTTGTAACGGTACAACACGCAGTATTTGGCTTGTTCATGCCGTTTTGTGTGCTTTCACATTTTACCTATCGCAGTTTCGTACTCGCAATAAAACAACACTATCTCGTTAGATGACGTCGTTTTTGGTGGTTTCACGACGCTACCTAGCTTAAACTAACATAACTCAACCTAACATAACCTTCGCACTTCTATCGTTAGAAAACGTTTTACTCGCTACTTTACATTGCTTTCTACAACATCACGACGGTTTCAAGCGCTTTCACATTAGATATCGCAGTTCCCAACTTGTAAAGGTGAAAAACACTGCATCTCACTAAGTGACATTGTTTATTGCGGTTTTACAACGGTTCATACCTTAACCTAACGTAACCTAACCTAACCTAACGCAACCTAACCTAACATAACCTAACCTAACATAACCTAACCTAACCTAACCTAACCAAACCTAACCTAACGTAACCTAACCTAACCTAACCTAACCTAACCTAACGACGTTTGCAAGCGCTTTCACATTAGATATCGCAGTTCCCAATTTGTAAAGGTGAAAAACACTGCATCTCACTAAGTGACATTGTTTAATGCGGTTTTAGCGCGGTTCGTATTTTAACCTAAGCTAACCTAACCTAACCTAACCCAACCTAACCTAACATAACCTAACCTAACCTAACCTAACCAAACCTAACCTAACGTAACCTAACCTAACCTAACCTAACCTAACCTAACGACGTTTGCAAGCGCTTTCACATTAGATATCGCAGTTCCCGACTTGTAATGGTGAAAAACACTGCATCTCACTAAGTGACATTGTTTAATGCGGTTTTACGACGGTTCATATCTTAACCTAACCTAACATTCGCACTTGTATTAAAAAACGCTCTATTACACTGTTTCGTTCACAATTAGGATATTTGCATAACCTCACAGTTTTTCACCAACTTATTGCAGTACGGAACGCTGTATCTCGCTAAATGACATTGTTCTTTAAGGTTTCACGATGCTTGCATGCGCTTTAACAAGAATATCACAACATAGCAGTTTCGCACTTGTAACGGTACAACACGCAGTATTTGGCTTGTTCATGCCGTTTTGTGTGCTTTCACAACATTTCACCTATCGCAGTTTCGTACTCGCAATAAAACAACACTATCTCGTTAGATGACGTTGTTTTTGGTAGTTTCACGACGCTACCTAGCCTAAACTAACATAACTCAACCTAACATAACCTTCGCACTTCTATCGTTAGAAAACGTTTTACTCGCTTCTTTACATTGCTTTCTACAACATTACGACGGTTTCAAGCGCTTTCACATTAGATATCACAGTTCCCAACTTGTAAAGGTGAAAAACACTGCATCTCACTAAGTGACATTGCCTAATGCGGTTTTACGATGGTTCATACCTTAACCTAACGTAACCTAACCTAACCTAACCTAACCTTACCTAACCTAACCTAACCTAACCCAACCCGACCCAACCTAACCTAACCTAACCTAACCTAAACTAACCTAACCCAACCTAACCTAACCTAACCTAACCTAACCCAACCTAACCCAACCCAACCCAACCTAACCTAACCTAAGCTAACCTAACCTAACCTAACCAAACCTAACCTAACCTAACTTAACCTAACCTAACGTAACCTAACCTAACCTAACCTATTCTAACGTAACCTAACCTTACCTGACCTAACCTAACCTAACGTAACCTAACCTAACCTAACATTACCTAACGTAACCTAACCTAACCTAACCTACCCTAACATAACCTAACCTAACCTAACCCAACCTAACCCAACCCAACCCAACCCAACAACACCCAACCCAACCTAACCTAACCTAACCTAACCTTACCTAACCTAACCAAATTATCCTTACCTAACCTAACCTAACCTAACGTAACCTAACCTAACCTAACCTAACGTAACCTAACCTAACCTAACGTAACCTAACCCAACCTAACCTAACCTAACCTAACCTAACCTAACCCAACTCAACCCAACCTAATCTAACCTAACCTAACCTAACCTAACCTAACCTAACCTTACCAAACCTAACCTAACCTAACCTAACCTAACCTAACCTAACCTAACGACGGTTGCAAGCGCTTTCACATTAGATATCGCAGTTCCCCACTTTTAATGGTGAAAAACACTGCATCTCACTAATTGACATTGTTTAATGCGGTTTTACGACGGTTCATATCTTAACCTAACCTAACATTCGCACTTGTATCTAAAAACGCTCTATTACACTGTTTTGTTCACAATTACAATATTTGCATAACCTCACAGTTTTTCACCAACTCATTGCAGTACAGAACGTTGTATCTCGCTAAATGACATTGTTCTTTAAGGTTTCACGATGCTTGCATGCGCTTTAACGAGAATATCACAATATAGCAGTTTCGCACTTGTAACGGTAGAACACGCAGTATTTGGCTTGTTCATTCCGTTTTGTGTGCTTTCACAACATTTCACCTATCGCAGTTTATTACTCGCTATAAAACAACACTATCTCGTTAGATGACGTCGTTTTTGGTAGTTTCACGACGCTACCTAGCTTAAACTAACCTAACCTAACCTAACCTTCGCACTTCTATGGTTAGAAAACGTTTTACTCACCACATTACAATGTTTTCTACAAGATTACGACGGTTTCATGCGCTTTCACATTAGATATCGCAGTTCCCAACTTGTAAAGGTGAAAAACACTGCATCTCACTAAGTGACATTGTTTAATGTGGTTTTAGCGCGGTTCATATCTTAACCTAACCTAACCTAACCTAACCCAACCTAACCTAACATAACCTAACCTAACCTAACCTAACCTAACCTAACGTAACCTAACCTAACCTAACCTAACCTAACGACGTTTGCAAGCGCTTTCGCATTAGATATCGCAGTTCCCGACTTGTAATGGTGAAAAACACTGCATCTCACTAAGTGACATTGTTTAATGCGGTTTTACGACGATTCATATCTTAACCTAACCTAACATTCGCACTTGTATTAAAAAACGCTCTATTACACTGTTTCGTTCACAATTAGGATATTTGCATAACCTCACAGTTTTTCACCAACTTATTGCAGTACAGAACGCTGTATCTCGCTAAATGACATCGTTCTTTAAGGTTTCACGATGCTTGCATGCGCTTTAACAAGAATATCACATTATAGCAGTTTCGCACTTGTAACGGTACAACACGCAGTATCTGGCTTGTTCAAGCCGTTTTGTGTACTTTCACAACATTTCACCTATTGCAGTTACGTACATGCAATAAAACAACGCCATCTCGTAAGTTGACGTCCTTTTTGGTGGTCTCACGACGCTACATAGCTTAAACTAACATAACTCAAGCTAACCTTCGCACTTCTATCGTTAGAAAACGTTTTACTCGCAACTTTACAATGTTTTCTACAAGACTACGACGGTTTCATGCGCTTTCACATTAGATATCGTAGTTCCCGACTTGTAATGTTGAAAAACACTACATCTCACTAAGTGACATTGTTTAATGCGGTTTTACGACGGTTGATATCTCAACCTAACCTAACATTCGCACTTGTATCTAAATACGCTCAATTACACTGTTTCGTTCACAATTACGATATTTGCTTGACCTCACAGTTTCTCACCAACTTATTACAGTTCAGAACGCTGTATCTCGCTAAATGACATCGTTCTTTAAGGTTTCACGATGCTTGCATGCGCTTTAACGAGAAAATCACAACATAGCAGTTCCGCACTTGTAACGGTACAACACGCAGTACTTAGCTTGTTCATGCCGTTTTGTGTGCTTTCACAACATTTCACCTATCGCAGTTTCGTACTCGCAATAAAACAACACTATCTCGTTAGATGACGTTGTTTTTGGTAGTTTCACGACGCCACCTAGCTTAAACTAACATAACTCAACCTAACATAACCTTCGCACTTCTATCGTTAGAAAACGTTTTACTCGCTACTTTACATTGCTTTCTACAACAATACGACGGTTTCAAGCGCTTTCACATTAGATATCACAGTTCCCAACTTGTAAAGGTGAAAAACACTGCATCTCACTAAGTGACATTGTTTAATGCGGTTTTACGACGGTTCATACCTTAACCTAACGTAACCTAACCTAACCTAACCTAACCTTACCTAACCTAACCTAACCTAACCCAACCCAACCCAACCTAACCTAACCTAACCTAACCTAAACTAACCTAACCCAACCTAACCTAACCTAACTTAACCTAACCCAACCCAACCCAACCCAACCTAACCTAACCTAAGCTAACCTAACCAAACCTAACCTAACCTAACTTAACCTAACCTAACGTAACCTAACCTAACCTAACCTATTCTAAAGTAACCTATCCTTTCCTGACCTAACCTAACCTAACGTAACCTAACCTAACCTAACATAACCTAACGTAACCTAACCTAACCTAACCTAACCTAACGTAACCTAAGCTAACCTAACCCAACCTAACCCAACCCAACCCAACCCAACCCAACCTAACCTAACCTAACCTAACCTAACCTTACCTAAAATAACCAAATTATCCTTACCTAACCTAACCTAACCTAACCTAACGTAACCTAACCTAAGCTAACGTAACCTAACTTAACCTAACCTAACCCAACCTAACCTAACCTAACCTAACCTAACCCAACTCAACCCAACCTAACCTAATCTAACCTAACCTAACCTAACAAAACCTAACCTAACCTAACCTAACCTAACCTAACCTAACGACGGTTGCAAGCGCTTTCACATTAGATATCGCAGTTCCCGACTTTTAATGGTGAAAAACACTGCATCTCACTAATTGACATTGTTTAATGCGGTTTTACGACGGTTCATATCTTAACCTAACCTAACATTCGCACTTGTATCTAAAAACGCTCTATTACACTGTTTTGTTCACAATTACCATATTTGCATAACCTCACAGTTTTTCACCAACTTATTGCAGTACGGAACGTTGTATCTCGCTAAATGACATTGTTCTTTAAGGTTTCACGATGCTTGCATGCGCTTTAACGAGAATATCACAATATAGCAGTTTCGCACTTGTAACGGTAGAACACGCAGTATTTGGCTTGTTCATGCCGTTTTGTGTGCTTTCACAACATTTCACCTATCGCAGTTTAATACTCGCTATAAAACAACACTATCTCGTTAGATGACGTCGTTTTTGGTGGTTTCACGACGCTACCTGGCTTAAACTAACATAACTCAACCTAACATAACCTTCGCACTTCTATCGTTAGAAAACGTTTTACTCGCTACTTTGCATTGCTTTCTACAACATTACGACGGTTTCAAGCGCTTTCACATTAGATATCGCAGTTCCCAACTTTTAAAGGTGAAAAACACTGCATCTCACTAAGTGACATTGTTTAATGCCGTTTTAGCGCGGTTCATATCTTAACCTAACCTAACCTAACCTAACCTAACATAACCTAACCTAACCTAACCTAACCAAACCTAACCTAACGTAACCTAACCTAACCTAACCTAACCTAACCTAACGACGTTTGCAAGCGCTTTCACATTAGATATCGCAGTTCCCGACTTGTAATGGTGAAAAACACTGCATCTCACTAAGTGCCATTGTTTAATGCGGTTTTACGACGGTTCATATCTTAACCTAACCTAACATTCGTACTTGTATGGAAAAACGCTCTATTACACTGTTTCGTTCACAATTACGATATTTGCATAACCTCACAGTTTTTCACCAACTTATTGCAGTACAGAACGCTTTATCTCGCTAAATGACATCGTTCTTTAAGGTTTCACGATGCTTGCATGCGCTTTAACAAGAATATCACATTATAGCAGTTTCGCACTTGTAACGGTACAACACGCAGTATCTGGCTTGTTCAAGCCGTTTTGTGTACTTTCACAACATTTCACCTATTGCAGTTACGTACATGCAATAAAACAACGCTATCTCGTAAGTTGACGTCCTTTTTGGTGGTCTCACGACGCTACATAGCTTAAACTAACATAACTCAAGCTAACCTTCGCACTTCTATCGTTAGAAAACGTTTTACTCGCAACTTTACAATGTTTTCTACAAGACTACGACGGTTTCATGCGCTTTCACATTAGATATCGTAGTTCCCGACTTGTAATGTTGAAAAACACTACATCTCACTAAGTGACATTGTTTAATGCGGTTTTACGACGGTTGATATCTCAACCTAACCTAACATTCGCACTTGTATCTAAATACGCTCAATTACACTGTTTCGTTCACAATTACGATATTTGCTTGACCTCACAGTTTCTCACCAACTTATTACAGTTCAGAACGCTGTATCTCGCTAAATGACATCGTTCTTTAAGGTTTCACGATGCTTGCATGCGCTTTAACGAGAATATCACAACATAGCAGTTCCGCACTTGTAACGGTACAACACGCAGTATTTGGCTTGTTCATGCCGTTTTGTGTGCTTTCACAACATTTCACCTATCGCAGTTTCGTACTCGCAATAAAACAACACTATCTCGTTAGATGACGTGGTTTTTGGTAGTTTCACGACGCCACCTAGCTTAAACTAACATAACTCAACCTAACATAACCTTCGCACTTCTATCGTTAGAAAACGTTTTACTCGCTACTTTACATTGCTTTCTACAACATTACGACGGTTTCAAGCGCTTTCACATTAGATATCACAGTTCCCAACTTGTAAAGGTGAAAAACACTGCATCTCACTAAGTGACATTGTTTAATGCGGTTTTACGACGGTTCATACCTTAACCTAACGTAACCTAACCTAACCTAACCTAACCTTACCTAACCTAACCTAACCTAACCCAACCCAACCTAACCTAACCTAACCTAACCTAAACTAACCTAACCCAACCTAACCTAACCTAACCTAACCTAACCCAACCCAACCCAACCCAACCTAACCTAACCTAAGCTAACCTAACCAAACCTAACCTAACCTAACTTAACCTAACCTAACGTAACCTAACCTAACCTAACCTATTCTAACGTAACCTAACCTTTCCTGACCTAACCTAACCTAACGTAACCTAACCTAACCTAACATAACCTAACGTAACCTAACCTAACCTAACCTAACCTAACGTAACCTAAGCTAACCTAACCCAACCTAACCCAACCCAACCCAACCCAACCCAACCTAACCTAACCTAACCTAACCTTACCTAAAATAACCAAATTATCCTTACCTAACCTAACCTAACCTAACCTAACGTAACCTAACCTAAGCTAACGTAACCTAACTTAACCTAACCTAACCCAACCTAACCTAACCTAACCTAACCTAACCCAACTCAACCCAACCTAACCTAATCTAACCTAACCTAACCTAACAAAACCTAACCTAACCTAACCTAACCTAACCTAACGACGGTTGCAAGCGCTTTCACATTAGATATCGCAGTTCCCGACTTTTAATGGTGAAAAACACTGCATCTCACTAATTGACATTGTTTAATGCGGTTTTACGACGGTTCATATCTTAACCTAACCTAACATTCGCACTTGTATCTAAAAACGCTCTATTACACTGTTTTGTTCACAATTACCATATTTGCATAACCTCACAGTTTTTCACCAACTTATTGCAGTACAGAACGTTGTATCTCGCTAAATGACATTGTTCTTTAAGGTTTCACGATGCTTGCATGCGCTTTAACGAGAATATCACAATATAGCAGTTTCGCACTTGTAACGGTAGAACACGCAGTATTTGGCTTGTTCATGCCGTTTTGTGTGCTTTCACAACATTTCACCTATCGCAGTTTAATACTCGCTATAAAACAACACTATCTCGTTAGATGACGTCGTTTTTGGTAGTTTCACGACGCTACCTAGCTTAAACTAACCTAACCTAACCTAACCTTCGCACTTCTATCGTTAGAAAACATTTTACTCGCAACTTTACAATGTTTTCTACAAGATTACGACGGTTTCATGCGCTTTCACATTAGATATCGTAGTTCCCGACTTGTAATGTTGAAAAACACTACATCTCACTAAGTGACATTGTTTAATGCGGTTTTACGACGGTTGATATGTCAACCCAACCTAACATTCGCACTTGTATCTAAAGACGCTCAATTACACTGTTTCGTTCACAATTACGATATTTGCTTGACCTCACAGTTTCTCACCAACTTATTACAGTACAGAACGCTGTATCTCGCTAAATGACATCGTTCTTTAAGGTTTCACGATACTTGCATGCGCTTTACCGAGAATGTCACAACATAGCAGTTTCGCACTTGTAACGGTACAACACGCAGTATTTGGCTTGTTCATGCCGTTTTGTGTGCTTTCACAACATTTCACCTATCGCAGTTTCGTACTCGCAATAAACAACACTATCTCGTTAGATGACGTCGTTTTTGGTGGTTTCACGACGCTACCTGGCTTAAACTAACATAACTCAACCTAACATAACCTTCGCACTTCTATCGTTAGAAAACGTTTTACTCGCTACTTTGCATTGCTTTCTACAACATTACGACGGTTTCAAGCGCTTTCACATTAGATATCGCAGTTCCCAACTTTTAAAGGTGAAAAACACTGCATCTCACTAAGTGACATTGTTTAATGCCGTTTTAGCGCGGTTCATATCTTAACCTAACCTAACCTAACCTAACCTAACATAACCTAACCTAACCTAACCTAACCAAACCTAACCTAACGTAACCTAACCTAACCTAACCTAACCTAACGACGTTTGCAAGCGCTTTCACATTAGATATCGCAGTTCCCGACTTGTAATGGTGAAAAACACTGCATCTCACTAAGTGCCATTGTTTAATGCGGTTTTACGACGGTTCATATCTTAACCTAACCTAACATTCGTACTTGTATGGAAAAACGCTCTATTACACTGTTTCGTTCACAATTACGATATTTGCATAACCTCACAGTTTTTCACCAACTTATTGCAGTACAGAACGCTGTATCTCGCTAAATGACATCGTTCTTTAAGGTTTCACGATGCTTGCATGCGCTTTAACAAGAATATCACATTATAGCAGTTTCGCACTTGTAACGGTACAACACGCAGTATCTGGCTTGTTCAAGCCGTTTTGTGTACTTTCACAACATTTCACCTATTGCAGTTACGTACATGCAATAAAACAACGCTATCTCGTAAGTTGACGTCCTTTTTGGTGGTCTCACGACGCTACATAGCTTAAACTAACATAACTCAAGCTAACCTTCGCACTTCTATCGTTAGAAAACGTTTTACTCGCAACTTTACAATGTTTTCTACAAGACTACGACGGTTTCATGCGCTTTCACATTAGATATCGTAGTTCCCGACTTGTAATGTTGAAAAACACTACATCTCACTAAGTGACATTGTTTAATGCGGTTTTACGACGGTTGATATCTCAACCTAACCTAACATTCGCACTTGTATCTAAATACGCTCAATTACACTGTTTCGTTCACAATTACGATATTTGCTTGACCTCACAGTTTCTCACCAACTTATTACAGTTCAGAACGCTGTATCTCGCTAAATGACATCGTTCTTCAAGGTTTCACGATGCTTGCATGCGCTTTAACGAGAATATCACAACATAGCAGTTCCGCACTTGTAACGGTACAACACGCAGTATTTGGCTTGTTCATGCCGTTTTGTGTGCTTTCACAACATTTCACCTATCGCAGTTTCGTACTCGCAATAAAACAACACTATCTCGTTAGATGACGTGGTTTTTGGTAGTTTCACGACGCCACCTAGCTTAAACTAACATACCTCAACCTAACATAACCTTCGCACTTCTATCGTTAGAAAACGTTTTACTCGCTACTTTACATTGCTTTCTACAACATTACGACGGTTTCAAGCGCTTTCACATTAGATATCACAGTTCCCAACTTGTAAAGGTGAAAAACACTGCATCTCACTAAGTGACATTGTTTAATGCGGTTTTACGACGGTTCATACCTTAACCTAACGTAACCTAACCTAACCTAACCTAACCTTACCTAACCTAACCTAACCTAACCCAACCCAACCCAACCTAACCTAACCTAACCTAACCTAAACTAACCTAACCCAACCTAACCTAACCTAACCTAACCTAACCCAACCCAACCCAACCCAACCTAACCTAACCTAAGCTAACCTAACCAAACCTAACCTAACCTAACTTAACCTAACCTAACGTAACCTAACCTAACCTAACCTATTCTAACGTAACCTAACCTTTCCTGACCTAACCTAACCTAACGTAACCTAACCTAACCTAACATAACCTAACGTAACCTAACCTAACCTAACCTAACCTAACGTAACCTAAGCTAACCTAACCCAACCTAACCCAACCCAACCCAACCCAACCCAACCTAACCTAACCTAACCTAACCTTACCTAAAATAACCAAATTATCCTTACCTAACCTAACCTAACCTAACCTAACGTAACCTAACCTAAGCTAACGTAACCTAACTTAACCTAACCTAACCCAACCTAACCTAACCTAACCTAACCTAACCCAACCCAACCTAACCTAATCTAACCTAACCTAACCTAACAAAACCTAACCTAACCTAACCTAACCTAACCTAACGACGGTTGCAAGCGCTTTCACATTAGATATCGCAGTTCCCGACTTTTAATGGTGAAAAACACTGCATCTCACTAATTGACATTGTTTAATGCGGTTTTACGACGGTTCATATCTTAACCTAACCTAACATTCGCACTTGTATCTAAAAACGCTCTATTACACTGTTTTGTTCACAATTACCATATTTGCATAACCTCACAGTTTTTCACCAACTTATTGCAGTACAGAACGTTGTATCTCGCTAAATGACATTGTTCTTTAAGGTTTCACGATGCTTGCATGCGCTTTAACGAGAATATCACAATATAGCAGTTTCGCACTTGTAACGGTAGAACACGCAGTATTTGGCTTGTTCATGCCGTTTTGTGTGCTTTCACAACATTTCACCTATCGCAGTTTAATACTCGCTATAAAACAACACTATCTCGTTAGATGACGTCGTTTTTGGTAGTTTCACGACGCTACCTAGCTTAAACTAACCTAACCTAACCTAACCTTCGCACTTCTATCGTTAGAAAACATTTTACTCGCAACTTTACAATGTTTTCTACAAGATTACGACGGTTTCATGCGCTTTCACATTAGATATCGTAGTTCCCGACTTGTAATGTTGAAAAACACTACATCTCACTAAGTGACATTGTTTAATGCGGTTTTACGACGGTTGATATGTCAACCCAACCTAACATTCGCACTTGTATCTAAAGACGCTCAATTACACTGTTTCGTTCACAATTACGATATTTGCTTGACCTCACAGTTTCTCACCAACTTATTACAGTACAGAACGCTGTATCTCGCTAAATGACATCGTTCTTTAAGGTTTCACGATACTTGCATGCGCTTTACCGAGAATGTCA
The DNA here is from genome assembly GCF_043290135.1 of Rhipicephalus microplus. Lineage (NCBI taxonomy): Eukaryota > Metazoa > Arthropoda > Arachnida > Ixodida > Ixodidae > Rhipicephalus > Rhipicephalus microplus. The sequence continues at coordinate 413,657 of NW_027464668.1, forward strand.
CAACATAGCAGTTTCGCACTTGTAACGGTACAACACGCAGTATTTGGCTTGTTCATGCCGTTTTGTGTGCTTTCACAACATTTCACCTATCGCAGTTTCGTACTCGCAATAAACAACACTATCTCGTTAGATGACGTCGTTTTTGGTGGTTTCACGACGCTACCTGGCTTAAACTAACATAACTCAACCTAACATAACCTTCGCACTTCTATCGTTAGAAAACGTTTTACTCGCTACTTTGCATTGCTTTCTACAACATTACGACGGTTTCAAGCGCTTTCACATTAGATATCGCAGTTCCCAACTTTTAAAGGTGAAAAACACTGCATCTCACTAAGTGACATTGTTTAATGCCGTTTTAGCGCGGTTCATATCTTAACCTAACCTAACCTAACCTAACATAACCTAACCTAACCTAACCTAACCAAACCTAACCTAACGTAACCTAACCTAACCTAACCTAACCTAACGACGTTTGCAAGCGCTTTCACATTAGATATCGCAGTTCCCGACTTGTAATGGTGAAAAACACTGCATCTCACTAAGTGCCATTGTTTAATGCGGTTTTACGACGGTTCATATCTTAACCTAACCTAACATTCGTACTTGTATGGAAAAACGCTCTATTACACTGTTTCGTTCACAATTACGATATTTGCATAACCTCACAGTTTTTCACCAACTTATTGCAGTACAGAACGCTGTATCTCGCTAAATGACATCGTTCTTTAAGGTTTCACGATGCTTGCATGCGCTTTAACAAGAATATCACATTATAGCAGTTTCGCACTTGTAACGGTACAACACGCAGTATCTGGCTTGTTCAAGCCGTTTTGTGTACTTTCACAACATTTCACCTATTGCAGTTACGTACATGCAATAAAACAACGCTATCTCGTAAGTTGACGTCCTTTTTGGTGGTCTCACGACGCTACATAGCTTAAACTAACATAACTCAAGCTAACCTTCGCACTTCTATCGTTAGAAAACGTTTTACTCGCAACTTTACAATGTTTTCTACAAGACTACGACGGTTTCATGCGCTTTCACATTAGATATCGTAGTTCCCGACTTGTAATGTTGAAAAACACTACATCTCACTAAGTGACATTGTTTAATGCGGTTTTACGACGGTTGATATCTCAACCTAACCTAACATTCGCACTTGTATCTAAATACGCTCAATTACACTGTTTCGTTCACAATTACGATATTTGCTTGACCTCACAGTTTCTCACCAACTTATTACAGTTCAGAACGCTGTATCTCGCTAAATGACATCGTTCTTTAAGGTTTCACGATGCTTGCATGCGCTTTAACGAGAATATCACAACATAGCAGTTCCGCACTTGTAACGGTACAACACGCAGTATTTGGCTTGTTCATGCCGTTTTGTGTGCTTTCACAACATTTCACCTATCGCAGTTTCGTACTCGCAATAAAACAACACTATCTCGTTAGATGACGTGGTTTTTGGTAGTTTCACGACGCCACCTAGCTTAAACTAACATAACTCAACCTAACATAACCTTCGCACTTCTATCGTTAGAAAACGTTTTACTCGCTACTTTACATTGCTTTCTACAACATTACGACGGTTTCAAGCGCTTTCACATTAGATATCACAGTTCCCAACTTGTAAAGGTGAAAAACACTGCATCTCACTAAGTGACATTGTTTAATGCGGTTTTAGCGCGGTTCATATCTTAACCTAACCTAACCTAACCTAACCTAACCCAACCTAACCTAACATAACCTAACCTAACCTAACCTAACCAAACCTAACCTAACGTAACCTAACCTAACCTAACCTAACCTAACCTAACGACGTTTGCAAGCGCTTTCACATTAGATATCGCAGTTCCCGACTTGTAATGGTGAAAAACACAGCATCTCACTAAGTGACATTGTTTAATGCGGTTTTAGTGCGGTTCATATCTTAACCTAACCTAACCTTACCTAACCCAACCTAACCTAACCTAACCTAACCAAACCTTACCTAACATCCCTAACCTAACCTAACCTAACCTAACCTAACCTAACCAAACCTAACCTAACCTAACCTAACGTAACCTAACCTAACCTAACCTAACCTAACCTAACGACGTTTGCAAGCGCTTTCACATTAGATATCGCAGTTCCCGACTTGTAATGGTGAAAAACACTGCATCTCATCAAGTGACATTGTTTAATGCGGTTTTACGACGGTTCATATCTTAACCTAACCTAAAATTCGCACTTGTAATAAAAAACGCTCTATAACAATGTTTCGTTCACAATTAGGATATTTGCATAACCTCACAGTTTTTCACCAACTTATTGCAGTACAGAACGCTGTATCTCGCTAAATGACATCGTTCTTTAAGGTTTCACGATGCTTGCATGCGCTTTAACGAGAATATCACAACATAGCAGTTTCGCACTTGTAACGGTACAACACGCAGTATTTGGCTTGTTCATGCCGTTTTGCGTGCTTTCACAACATTTCACCTATCGCAGTTTCGTACTCGCAGTAAAACAACACTATCTCGTTAGATGACGTTGTTTTTGGTAGTTTCACGACACTACCTAGCTTAAACTAACATAACTCAACCTAACATAACCTTCGCACTTCTATCGTTAGAAAACGTTTTACTCGCTACTTTACATTGCTTTCTACAACAATACGACGGTTTCAAGCGCTTTCACATTAGATATCACAGTTCCCAACTTGTAAAGGTGAAAAACACTGCATCTCACTAAGTGACATTGTTTTATGCGGTTTTACGACGGTTCATACCTTAACCTAACGTAACCTAACCTAACCTAACCTAACCTTACCTAACCTAACCCAACCCAACCCAACCTAACCTAACCTAACCTAAACTAACCTAACCCAACCTAACCTAACCTAACCTAACCTAACCCAACCCAACCCAACCCAACCTAACCTAAGCTAACCTAACCAAACCTAACCTAACCTAACCTAACGTAACCTAACCTAACCTAACCTATTCTAACGTAACCTAACCTTTCCTGACCTAACCTAACCTAACGTAACCTAACCTAACCTAACCTAACATAACCTAACGTAACCTAACCTAACCTAACCTAACCTAACGTAACCTAACCTAACCTAACCCAACCTAACCCAACCCAACCCAACCCAAACCAACAACACCCAACCCAACCTAACCTAACCTAACCTAACCTTACCTAACCTAACCAAATTATCCTTACCTAACCTAACCTAACCTAACGTAACCTAACCTAACCTAACCTAACCTAACGTAACCTAACCTAACCTAACCTAACCTAACCTAACCCAACTCAACCCAACCTAACCTAATCTAACCTAACCTAACCTAACCTAACCTAACAAAACCTAACCTAACCTAACCTAACCTAACCTAACCTAACGACGGTTGCAAGCGCTTTCACATTAGATATCGCAGTTCCCGACTTTTAATGGTGAAAAACACTACATCTCACTAAGTGACATTGTTTAATGCGGTTTTACGACGGTTGATATGTCAACCCAACCTAACATTCGCACTTGTATCTAAAGACGCTCAATTACACTGTTTCGTTCACAATTACGATATTTGCTTGACCTCACAGTTTCTCACCAACTTATTACAGTACAGAACGCTGTATCTCGCTAAATGACATCGTTCTTTAAGGTTTCACGATACTTGCATGCGCTTTACCGAGAATGTCACAACATAGCAGTTTCGCACTTGTAACGGTACAACACGCAGTATTTGGCTTGTTCATGCCGTTTTGTGTGCTTTCACAACATTTCACCTATCGCAGTTTCGTACTCGCAATGAACAACACTATCTCGTTAGATGACGTCGTTTTTGGTGGTTTCACGACGCTACCTGGCTTAAACTAACATAACTCAACCTAACATAACCTTCGTACTTCTATCGTTAGAAAACGTTTTACTCGCTACTTTACATTGCTTTCTACAACATTACGACGGTTTCAAGCGCTTTCACATTAGATATCGCAGTTCCCAACTTTTAAAGGTGAAAAACACTGCATCTCACTAAGTGACATTGTTTAATGCCGTTTTAGCGCGGTTCATATCTTAACCTAACCTAACCTAACCTAACCTAACCTAACCTAACCTAACATAACCTAACCTAACCTAACCTAACCAAACCTAACCTAACGTAACCTAACCTAACCTAACCTAACCTAACCTAACGACGTTTGCAAGCGCTTTCACATTAGATATCGCAGTTCCCGACTTGTAATGGTGAAAAACACTGCATCTCACTAAGTGCCATTGTTTAATGCGGTTTTACGACGGTTCATCTCTTAACCTAACCTAACATTCGTACTTGTATGGAAAAACGCTCTATTACACTGTTTCGTTCACAATTACGATATTTGCATAACCTCACAGTTTTTCACCAACTTATTGCAGTACAGAACGCTGTATCTCGCTAAATGACATCGTTCTTTAAGGTTTCACGATGCTTGCATGCGCTTTAACAAGAATATCACATTATAGCAGTTTCGCACTTGTAACGGTACAACACGCAGTATCTGGCTTGTTCAAGCCGTTTTGTGTACTTTCACAACATTTCACCTATTGCAGTTACGTACATGCAATAAAACAACGCTATCTCGTAAGTTGACGTCCTTTTTGGTGGTCTCACGACGCTACACAGCTTAAACTAACATAACTCAAGCTAACCTTCGCACTTCTATCGTTAGAAAACGTTTTACTCGCAACTTTACAATGTTTTCTACAAGACTACGACGGTTTCATGCGCTTTCACATTAGATATCGTAGTTCCCGACTTGTAATGTTGAAAAACACTACATCTCACTAAGTGACATTTTTTAATGCGGTTTTACGACGGTTGATATCTCAACCTAACCTAACATTCGCACTTGTATCTAAATACGCTCAATTATACTGTTTCGTTCACAATTACGATATTTGCTTGACCTCACAGTTTCTCACCAACTTATTACAGTTCAGAACGCTGTATCTCGCTAAATGACATCGTTCTTTAAGGTTTCACGATGCTTGCATGCGCTTTAACGAGAATATCACAACATAGCAGTTCCGCACTTGTAACGGTACAACACGCAGTATTTGGCTTGTCCATGCCGTTTTGTGTGCTTTCACAACATTTCACCTATCGCAGTTTCGTACTCGCAGTAAAACAACACTATCTCGTTAGATGACGTTGTTTTTGGTAGTTTCACGACACTACCTAGCTTAAACTAACATAACTCAACCTAACATAACCTTCGCACTTCTATCGTTAGAAAACGTTTTACTCGCTACTTTACATTGCTTTCTACAACAATACGACGGTTTCAAGCGCTTTCACATTAGATATCACAGTTCCCAACTTGTAAAGGTGAAAAACACTGCATCTCACTAAGTGACATTGTTTAATGCGGTTTCACGACGGTTCATACCTTAACCTAACGTAACCTAACCTAACCTAACCTAACCTTACCTAACCTAACCTAACCCAACCCAACCCAACCTAACCTAACCTAACCTAAACTAACCTAACCCAACCTAACCTAACCTAACCTAACCTAACCCAACCCAACCCAACCCAACCTAACCTAAGCTAACCTAACCAAACCTAACCTAACCTAACCTAACGTAACCTAACCTAACCTAACCTATTCTAACGTAACCTAACCTTTCCTGACCTAACCTAACCTAACGTAACCTAACCTAACCTAACCTAACATAACCTAACGTAACCTAACCTAACCTAACCTAACCTAACGTAACCTAACCTAACCTAACCTAACCCAACCTAACCCAACCCAACCCAACCCAAACCAACAACACCCAACCCAACCTAACCTAACCTAACCTAACCTTACCTAACCTAACCAAATTATCCTTACCTAACCTAACCTAACCTAACGTAACCTAACCTAACCTAACCTAACGTAACCTAACCTAACCTAACGTAACCTAACCTAACCTAACCCAACCTAACCTAACCTAACCTAACCCAACTCAACCCAACCTAACCTAATCTAACCTAACCTAACCTAACCTAACAAAACCTAACCTAACCTAACCTAACCTAACCTAACCTAACCTAACGACGGTTGCAAGCGCTTTCACATTAGATATCGCAGTTCCCGACTTTTAATGGTGAAAAACACTGCATCTCACTAATTGACATTGTTTAATGCGGTTTTACGACGGTTCATATCTTAACCTAACCTAACATTCGTACTTGTATTGAAAAACGCTCTATTACACTGTTTCGTTCACAATTACGATATTTGCATAACCTCACAGTTTTTCACCAACTTATTGCAGTACAGAACGCTGTATCTTCCTAAATGAAATTGTTTTTTAAGGTTTCACGATGCTTGCATGCGCTTTAACGAGAATATCACAATATAGCAGTTTCGCACTTGTAACGGTAGAACACGCAGTATTTGGCTTGTTCATGCCGTTTTGTGTGCTTTCACAACATTTCACCTATCGCAGTTTATTACTCGCTATAAAACAACACTATCTCGTTAGATGACGTCGTTTTTGGTAGTTTCACGACGCTACCTAGCTTAAACTAACCTAACCTAACCTAACCTTCGCACTTCTATCGTTAGAAAACGTTTTACTCGCAACTTTACAATGTTTTCTACAAGATTACGACGGTTTCATGCGCTTTCACATTAGATATCGTAGTTCCCGACTTGTTATGTTGAAAAACACTACATCTCACTAAGTGACATTGTTTAATGCGGTTTTACGACGGTTGATATGTCAACCCAACCTAACATTCGCACTTGTATCTAAAGACGCTCAATTACACTGTTTCGTTCACAATTACGATATTTGCTTGACCTCACAGTTTCTCACCAACTTATTACAGTACAGAACGCTGTATCTCGCTAAATGACATCGTTCTTTAAGGTTTCACGATACTTGCATGCGCTTTACCGAGAATGTCACAACATAGCAGTTTCGCACTTGTAACGGTACAACACGCAGTATTTGGCTTGTTCATGCCGTTTTGTGTGCTTTCACAACATTTCACCTATCGCAGTTTCGTACTCGCAATAAACAACACTATCTCGTTAGATGACGTCGTTTTTGGTGGTTTCACGACGCTACCTGGCTTAAACTAACATAACTCAACCTAACATAACCTTCGTACTTCTATCGTTAGAAAACGTTTTACTCGCTACTTTACATTGCTTTCTACAACATTACGACGGTTTCAAGCGCTTTCACATTAGATATCGCAGTTCCCAACTTTTAAAGGTGAAAAACACTGCATCTCACTAAGTGACATTGTTTAATGCCGTTTTAGCGCGGTTCATATCTTAACCTAACCTAACCTAACCTAACCTAACCTAACCTAACATAACCTAACCTAACCTAACCTAACCAAACCTAACCTAACGTAACCTAACCTAACCTAACCTAACCTAACCTAACGACGTTTGCAAGCGCTTTCACATTAGATATCGCAGTTCCCGACTTGTAATGGTGAAAAACACTGCATCTCACTAAGTGACATTGTTTAATGCGGTTTTACGACGGTTCATATCTTAACCTAACCTAACATTCGTACTTGTATTGAAAAACGCTCTATTACACTGTTTCGTTCACAATTACGATATTTGCATAACCTCACAGTTTTTCACCAACTTATTGCAGTACAGAACGCTGTATCTCGCTAAATGACATCGTTCTTTAAGGTTTCACGATGCTTGCATGCGCTTTAACAAGAATATCACATTATAGCAGTTTCGCACTTGTAACGGTACAACACGCAGTATCTGGCTTGTTCAAGCCGTTTTGTGTACTTTCACAACATTTCACCTATTGCAGTTACGTACATGCAATAAAACAACGCTATCTCGTAAGTTGACGTCCTTTTTGGTGGTCTCACGACGCTACACAGCTTAAACTAACATAACTCAAGCTAACCTTCGCACTTCTATCGTTAGAAAACGTTTTACTCGCAACTTTACAATGTTTTCTACAAGACTACGACGGTTTCATGCGCTTTCACATTAGATATCGTAGTTCCCGACTTGTAATGTTGAAAAACACTACATCTCACTAAGTGACATTGTTTAATGCGGTTTTACGACGGTTGATATCTCAACCTAACCTAACATTCGCACTTGTATCTAAATACGCTCAATTACACTGTTTCGTTCACAATTACGATATTTGCTTGACCTCACAGTTTCTCACCAACTTATTACAGTTCAGAACGCTGTATCTCGCTAAATGACATCGTTCTTTAAGGTTTCACGATGCTTGCATGCGCTTTAACGAGAATATCACAACATAGCAGTTCCGCACTTGTAACGGTACAACACGCAGTATTTGGCTTGTTCATGCCGTTTTGTGTGCTTTCACAACATTTCACCTATCGCAGTTTCGTACTCGCAGTAAAACAACACTATCTCGTTAGATGACGTTGTTTTTGGTAGTTTCACGACACTACCTAGCTTAAACTAACATAACTCAACCTAACATAACCTTCGCACTTCTATCGTTAGAAAACGTTTTACTCGCTACTTTACATTGCTTTCTACAACAATACGACGGTTTCAAGCGCTTTCACATTAGATATCACAGTTCCCAACTTGTAAAGGTGAAAAACACTGCATCTCACTAAGTGACATTGTTTAATGCGGTTTCACGACGGTTCATACCTTAACCTAACGTAACCTAACCTAACCTAACCTAACCTTACCTAACCTAACCTAACCCAACCCAACCCAACCTAACCTAACCTAACCTAAACTAACCTAACCCAACCTAACCTAACCTAACCTAACCTAACCCAACCCAACCCAACCCAACCTAACCTAAGCTAACCTAACCAAACCTAACCTAACCTAACCTAACGTAACCTAACCTAACCTAACCTATTCTAACGTAACCTAACCTTTCCTGACCTAACCTAACCTAACGTAACCTAACCTAACCTAACCTAACATAACCTAACGTAACCTAACCTAACCTAACCTAACCTAACGTAACCTAACCTAACCTAACCTAACCCAACCTAACCCAACCCAACCCAACCCAAACCAACAACACCCAACCCAACCTAACCTAACCTAACCTAACCTTACCTAACCTAACCAAATTATCCTTACCTAACCTAACCTAACCTAACGTAACCTAACCTAACCTAACCTAACGTAACCTAACCTAACCTAACGTAACCTAACCTAACCTGACCTAACCCAACCTAACCTAACCTAACCTAACCTAACCCAACTCAACCCAACCTAACCTAATCTAACCTAACCTAACCTAACCTAACAAAACCTAACCTAACCTAACCTAACCTAACCTAACGACGGTTGCAAGCGCTTTCACATTAGATATCGCAGTTCCCGACTTTTAATGGTGAAAAACACTGCATCTCACTAATTGACATTGTTTAATGCGGTTTTACGACGGTTCATATCTTAACCTAACCTAACATTCGCACTTGTATCTAAAAACGCTCTATTACACTGTTTTGTTCACAATTACCATATTTGCATAACCTCACAGTTTTTCACCAACTTATTGCAGTACAGAACGTTGTATCTCGCTAAATGACATTATTCTTTAAGGTTTCACGATGCTTGCATGCGCTTTAACGAGAATATCACAATATAGCAGTTTCGCACTTGTAACGGTAGAACACGCAGTATTTGGCTTGCTCATGCCGTTTTGTGTGCTTTCACAACATTTCACCTATCGCAGTTTAATACTCGCTATAAAACAACACTATCTCGTTAGATGACGTCGTTTTTGGTAGTTTCACGACGCTACCTAGCTTAAACTAACCTAACCTAACCTAACCTTCGCACTTCTATCGTTAGAAAACGTTTTACTCGCAACTTTACAATGTTTTCTACAAGATTACGACGGTTTCATGCGCTTTCACATTAGATATCGTAGTTCCCGACTTGTAATGTTGAAAAACACTACATCTCACTAAGTGACATTGTTTAATGCGGTTTTACGACGGTTGATATGTCAACCTAACCTAACATTCGCACTTGTATCTAAAGACGCTCAATTACACTGTTTCGTTCACAATTACGATATTTGCTTGACCTCACAGTTTCTCACCAACTTATTACAGTACAGAACGCTGTATCTCGCTAAATGACATCGTTCTTTAAGGTTTCACGATACTTGCATGCGCTTTACCGAGAATGTCACAACATAGCAGTTTCGCACTTGTAACGGTACAACACGCAGTATTTGGCTTGTTCATGCCGTTTTGTGTGCTTTCACAACATTTCACCTATCGCAGTTTCGTACTCGCAATAAACAACACTATCTCGTTAGATGACGTCGTTTTTGGTGGTTTCACGACGCTACCTAGCTTAAACTAACATAACCTAACATAACCTTCGCACTTATATCGTTAGAAAACGTTTTACTCGCTACTTAACATTGCTTTCTACAACATTACGACGGTTTCAAGCGCTTTCACATTAGATATCGCAGTTCCCAACTTTTAAAGGTGAAAAACACTGCATCTCAATAAGTGACATTGTTTAATGCCGTTTTAGCGCGGTTCATATCTTAACCTAACCTAACATTCGTACTTGTATTGAAAAACGCTCTATTACACTGTTTCGTTCACAATTACGATATTTGCATAACCTCACAGTTTTTCGCCAACTTATTGCAGTACAGAACGCTGTATCTCGCTAAATGACATTGTTCTTTAAGGTTTCACGATGCTTGCATGCGCTTTAACGAGAATATCACAATATAGCAGTTTCGCACTTGTAACGGTAGAACACGCAGTATTTGGCTTGTTCATGCCGTTTTGTGTGCTTTCACAACATTTCACCTATCGCAGTTTAATACTCGCTATAAAACAACACTATCTCGTTAGATGACGTCGTTTTTGGTAGTTTCACGACGCTACCTAGCTTAAACTAACCTAACCTAACCTAACCTTCGCACTTCTATCGTTAGAAAACGTTTTACTCGCAACTTTACAATGTTTTCTACAAGATTACGACGGTTTCATGCGCTTTCACATTAGATATCGTAGTTCCCGACTTGTAATGTTGAAAAACACTACATCTCACCAAGTGACATTGTTTAATGCGGTTTTACGACGGCTGATATGTCAACCTAACCTAACATTCGCACTTGTATCTAAAGACGCTCAATTACACTGTTTCGTTCACAATTACGATATTTGCTTGACCTCACAGTTTCTCACCAACTTATTACAGTACAGAACGCTGTATCTCGCTAAATGACATCGTTCTTTAAGGTTTCACGATACTTGCATGCGCTTTACCGAGAATGTCAAAACATAGCAGTTTCGCACTTGTAACGGTACAACACGCAGTATTTGGCTTGTTCATGCCGTTTTGTGTGCTTTCACATTTTACCTATCGCAGTTTCGTACTCGCAATAAAACAACACTATCTCGTTAGATGACGTCGTTTTTGGTGGTTTCACGACGCTACCTAGCTTAAACTAACATAACTCAACCTAACATAACCTTCGCACTTCTATCGTTAGAAAACGTTTTACTCGCTACTTTACATTGCTTTCTACAACATCACGACGGTTTCAAGCGCTTTCACATTAGATATCGCAGTTCCCAACTTGTAAAGGTGAAAAACACTGCATCTCACTAAGTGACATTGTTTATTGCGGTTTTACAACGGTTCATACCTTAACCTAACGTAACCTAACCTAACCTAACGCAACCTAACCTAACATAACCTAACCTAACATAACCTAACCTAACCTAACCTAACCAAACCTAACCTAACGTAACCTAACCTAACCTAACCTAACCTAACCTAACGACGTTTGCAAGCGCTTTCACATTAGATATCGCAGTTCCCAATTTGTAAAGGTGAAAAACACTGCATCTCACTAAGTGACATTGTTTAATGCGGTTTTAGCGCGGTTCGTATTTTAACCTAAGCTAACCTAACCTAACCTAACCCAACCTAACCTAACATAACCTAACCTAACCTAACCTAACCAAACCTAACCTAACGTAACCTAACCTAACCTAACCTAACCTAACCTAACGACGTTTGCAAGCGCTTTCACATTAGATATCGCAGTTCCCGACTTGTAATGGTGAAAAACACTGCATCTCACTAAGTGACATTGTTTAATGCGGTTTTACGACGGTTCATATCTTAACCTAACCTAACATTCGCACTTGTATTAAAAAACGCTCTATTACACTGTTTCGTTCACAATTAGGATATTTGCATAACCTCACAGTTTTTCACCAACTTATTGCAGTACGGAACGCTGTATCTCGCTAAATGACATTGTTCTTTAAGGTTTCACGATGCTTGCATGCGCTTTAACAAGAATATCACAACATAGCAGTTTCGCACTTGTAACGGTACAACACGCAGTATTTGGCTTGTTCATGCCGTTTTGTGTGCTTTCACAACATTTCACCTATCGCAGTTTCGTACTCGCAATAAAACAACACTATCTCGTTAGATGACGTTGTTTTTGGTAGTTTCACGACGCTACCTAGCCTAAACTAACATAACTCAACCTAACATAACCTTCGCACTTCTATCGTTAGAAAACGTTTTACTCGCTTCTTTACATTGCTTTCTACAACATTACGACGGTTTCAAGCGCTTTCACATTAGATATCACAGTTCCCAACTTGTAAAGGTGAAAAACACTGCATCTCACTAAGTGACATTGCTTAATGCGGTTTTACGATGGTTCATACCTTAACCTAACGTAACCTAACCTAACCTAACCTAACCTTACCTAACCTAACCTAACCTAACCCAACCCGACCCAACCTAACCTAACCTAACCTAACCTAAACTAACCTAACCCAACCTAACCTAACCTAACCTAACCTAACCCAACCTAACCCAACCCAACCCAACCTAACCTAACCTAAGCTAACCTAACCTAACCTAACCAAACCTAACCTAACCTAACTTAACCTAACCTAACGTAACCTAACCTAACCTAACCTATTCTAACGTAACCTAACCTTACCTGACCTAACCTAACCTAACGTAACCTAACCTAACCTAACATTACCTAACGTAACCTAACCTAACCTAACCTACCCTAACATAACCTAACCTAACCTAACCCAACCTAACCCAACCCAACCCAACCCAACAACACCCAACCCAACCTAACCTAACCTAACCTAACCTTACCTAACCTAACCAAATTATCCTTACCTAACCTAACCTAACCTAACGTAACCTAACCTAACCTAACCTAACGTAACCTAACCTAACCTAACGTAACCTAACCCAACCTAACCTAACCTAACCTAACCTAACCTAACCCAACTCAACCCAACCTAATCTAACCTAACCTAACCTAACCTAACCTAACCTAACCTTACCAAACCTAACCTAACCTAACCTAACCTAACCTAACCTAACCTAACGACGGTTGCAAGCGCTTTCACATTAGATATCGCAGTTCCCCACTTTTAATGGTGAAAAACACTGCATCTCACTAATTGACATTGTTTAATGCGGTTTTACGACGGTTCATATCTTAACCTAACCTAACATTCGCACTTGTATCTAAAAACGCTCTATTACACTGTTTTGTTCACAATTACAATATTTGCATAACCTCACAGTTTTTCACCAACTCATTGCAGTACAGAACGTTGTATCTCGCTAAATGACATTGTTCTTTAAGGTTTCACGATGCTTGCATGCGCTTTAACGAGAATATCACAATATAGCAGTTTCGCACTTGTAACGGTAGAACACGCAGTATTTGGCTTGTTCATTCCGTTTTGTGTGCTTTCACAACATTTCACCTATCGCAGTTTAATACTCGCTATAAAACAACACTATCTCGTTAGATGACGTCGTTTTTGGTAGTTTCACGACGCTACCTAGCTTAAACTAACCTAACCTAACCTAACCTTCGCACTTCTATGGTTAGAAAACGTTTTACTCACCACATTACAATGTTTTCTACAAGATTACGACGGTTTCATGCGCTTTCACATTAGATATCGCAGTTCCCAACTTGTAAAGGTGAAAAACACTGCATCTCACTAAGTGACATTGTTTAATGTGGTTTTAGCGCGGTTCATATCTTAACCTAACCTAACCTAACCTAACCCAACCTAACCTAACATAACCTAACCTAACCTAACCTAACCTAACCTAACGTAACCTAACCTAACCTAACCTAACCTAACCTAACCTAACGACGTTTGCAAGCGCTTTCGCATTAGATATCGCAGTTCCCGACTTGTAATGGTGAAAAACACTGCATCTCACTAAGTGACATTGTTTAATGCGGTTTTACGACGGTTCATATCTTAACCTAACCTAACATTCGCACTTGTATTAAAAAACGCTCTATTACACTGTTTCGTTCACAATTAGGATATTTGCATAACCTCACAGTTTTTCACCAACTTATTGCAGTACAGAACGCTGTATCTCGCTAAATGACATCGTTCTTTAAGGTTTCACGATGCTTGCATGCGCTTTAACAAGAATATCACATTATAGCAGTTTCGCACTTGTAACGGTACAACACGCAGTATCTGGCTTGTTCAAGCCGTTTTGTGTACTTTCACAACATTTCACCTATTGCAGTTACGTACATGCAATAAAACAACGCTATCTCGTAAGTTGACGTCCTTTTTGGTGGTCTCACGACGCTACACAGCTTAAACTAACATAACTCAAGCTAACCTTCGCACTTCTATCGTTAGAAAACGTTTTACTCGCAACTTTACAATGTTTTCTACAAGACTACGACGGTTTCATGCGCTTTCACATTAGATATCGTAGTTCCCGACTTGTAATGTTGAAAAACACTACATCTCACTAAGTGACATTGTTTAATGCGGTTTTACGACGGTTGATATCTCAACCTAACCTAACATTCGCACTTGTATCTAAATACGCTCAATTACACTGTTTCGTTCACAATTACGATATTTGCTTGACCTCACAGTTTCTCACCAACTTATTACAGTTCAGAACGCTGTATCTCGCTAAATGACATCGTTCTTTAAGGTTTCACGATGCTTGCATGCGCTTTAACGAGAATATCACAACATAGCAGTTCCGCACTTGTAACGGTACAACACGCAGTATTTGGCTTGTTCATGCCGTTTTGTGTGCTTTCACAACATTTCACCTATCGCAGTTTCGTACTCGCAGTAAAACAACACTATCTCGTTAGATGACGTTGTTTTTGGTAGTTTCACGACACTACCTAGCTTAAACTAACATAACTCAACCTAACATAACCTTCGCACTTCTATCGTTAGAACACGTTTTACTCGCTACTTTACATTGCTTTCTACAACAATACGACGGTTTCAAGCGCTTTCACATTAGATATCACAGTTCCCAACTTGTAAAGGTGAAAAACACTGCATCTCACTAAGTGACATTGTTTAATGCGGTTTCACGACGGTTCATACCTTAACCTAACGTAACCTAACCTAACCTAACCTAACCTTACCTAACCTAACCTAACCCAACCCAACCCAACCTAACCTAACCTAACCTAAACTAACCTAACCCAACCTAACCTAACCTAACCTAACCTAACCCAACCCAACCCAACCCAACCTAACCTAAGCTAACCTAACCAAACCTAACCTAACCTAACCTAACGTAACCTAACCTAACCTAACCTATTCTAACGTAACCTAACCTTTCCTGACCTAACCTAACCTAACGTAACCTAACCTAACCTAACCTAACATAACCTAACGTAACCTAACCTAACCTAACCTAACCTAACGTAACCTAACCTAACCTAACCTAACCCAACCTAACCCAACCCAACCCAACCCAAACCAACAACACCCAACCCAACCTAACCTAACCTAACCTAACCTTACCTAACCTAACCAAATTATCCTTACCTAACCTAACCTAACCTAACGTAACCTAACCTAACCTAACCTAACGTAACCTAACCTAACCTAACGTAACCTAACCTAACCTGACCTAACCCAACCTAACCTAACCTAACCTAACCTAACCCAACTCAACCCAACCTAACCTAATCTAACCTAACCTAACCTAACCTAACAAAACCTAACCTAACCTAACCTAACCTAACCTAACCTAACGACGGTTGCAAGCGCTTTCACATTAGATATCGCAGTTCCCGACTTTTAATGGTGAAAAACACTGCATCTCACTAATTGACATTGTTTAATGCGGTTTTACGACGGTTCATATTGTCACCAATCTTGTCTCACTCAAGGAAACCTTCCGCAGAACTGCTCGTCAAGCTAGGACAAAAAGAAAAACTGCTCCAACCCAACCTCTTCGTCCTCTTCCACACGAAAACCACGCGAATTCATGCGGCATTAAAAAGCGGCTCAATCCCAACCTCTTCGTCCTCTTCCACACGAAAACCACGCGAATTCATGCGGCATTAGTCCCCCCTTTTAAAAAGCATCGACTCGATGCTTCTAAATAAAAAGAAGAAAAGAAGAAAAAAAAAACCCATAATTAGAACACGCGTTGACGCAGAGAATGACAAAGTGAGTGCCAGGGAAAACAAAGAGGGCGCACAAGCACTTGGACCATGCGCGAACATAACAGCACCAGTGGAAGAGTCAAGAAAAAAAAAACACCACATGAGATCACTGTCACGTTTGCGAAGTAACTCGCAAGCACAGAGACTATTGTGTGTAGTACGGCTTGAGTCGTACGACATGCACAGTTTCGGGCCGATGTTGTCGACGTGACGACACTGTGCCGTCCGGAAGTACTTCGTATGTAAGGTCACTCACACGTCGGATAACCTTGTATGGTCCGAAATAACGGCTCAGAAGCTTTTCAGACAAGTTCGCGAGTTCCAGCATCGCCTCTTGGAGACCTACCGGAGCCCCGACCGCCGCGATCGTGCTGAACGTGCATTGCATTCACGCATCCAGATGCCTAATGAGACCGTCACCATGTACGTGGAGGACATGACGCAGCTTTTCAGGCGAGCGGATCCGGCAATGCCAGAAGAAAAAAAGCTACGCTATCTGATGCGAGGCGTGAAGGAGCAGCTTTTTGCTGGTCTAGTGCGGAGTCCTCCGAAGAGTGTAGCAGAATTCCTGACCGAAGCCACTACGATGGAGAGGGTACTTCATCAGCGGTCAGCCCTACTCAACCGGCAAGTGAATTCTGCATCACCTACTGAATTTTCCGCCAGCTTCGGGAGCAACAGCATTGAGTGGATTCGCGAAATCGTCCGCTCCGTCGTCCGCGAGGAAATCGCGAAACTACACGGGGCGAGACAGCCGGAGGTAAGCAGCATCACCAATATTATTCGGGACGAGGTCCAGCAGGTGCTTCACAGCCGTCGCCCTCAACCAACGGTTACAAATCTAGAACCACCTCCTGCGTCCACTGATGTTGGGAACCGCACATATGCCGAAGCTCTGCGCACTTCCATGCCGGTCTCAAGCCCTGCAGTCCCAATCCAGACGATGCCGCCAGTTTCAATTCAATCTGCGCATGCTGGTTTGGACATCGACGGTCGCCGTGCCCCTCCGCGGAAGTCCGATATTTGGCGTACGTCGGATAGAAGACCCCTCTGCTTCCATTGCGGTGAAGCCGGTCACATCTACCGGGAATGTCCATACCGACAACTTGGACTGCGCGGTTTCTCTATTCATTCGCCTCGTCCCCTAGTTGGTCAGAGGCCAAGAGAAATTGAGGACTACCTCGCGCAGCAACGTCTGCCTTTCCCACGGCGTCAATCGCGGTCTCCATCTCCACGACGACCCGCAGCTATTGGACCACGTCTCAGTACGATGGCACGGGGACGTTCCCCAAGCCCTCGTCGGGAAAACTGAAGGCAGCGACCTTCGGGGGCGAGGTCGCTGGGACTAAAAGTGCGGAAGACCTCCTATCGACGCTTCCACAAAACGCTGCAGACATTGAATTGACGTCTGAGTGCAGTGCGAGAGAAATGCCGGATTGTGCGTCTGAACCCAGTGGCCGAGTCTCACTCGACATTCCCGTGCTGATAGACGGTCTTCAGGTCAGCGCATTGGTGGACACAGGTGCAGATTATTCTATTATGAGCGGAAAATTGGCAACCAGTCTTAAGAAAGTGATGACACCTTGGAATGGGACGCGTATTCGCACTGCTGGAGGCCACGTTATTACTCCATTGGGTCGCTGTACCGCAAGAGTGGAAATACGCGAGTCAACGTTTGTGGTAACCTGCCTCGTACTACGCGACTGTTCTCGTCAGCTCATCCTTGGAATGGACTTCCTTCGAGAGAATGGCGCGATCATAAATCTCCGCGAGCGAATGGTGACTTTCTCGACGCAACTTGCAACCGATCGAGGCGCTGATAGCTGTCGTAGACCTGCGCTGCGTGTTGCCGACGAAAGCGTGACGTTGCCTCCCCGAGCGACTGCTTTCGTAGAAGTCACCTGTGAAGACCTCCAAGACGGTGACGTGGTCGCCGAGAGCAACGTATCCCTTTTACTGCTTCAAGGTGTGTGTGCAGTGCGAAGCATTCTGCGTGTGCGTGACGGACGGTCGCAGATACTCGTCACAAATTTTAACTTCGAGCACCGACATCTTTTCCGCGGCACCACCGTGGCCTTCGGAGACCGTGTAGCGGATGTCACCGAGTGCTTCGCATCCGAGGAAATGGTTGATGGAGATAAGTTTCTGGACCACATCGACGTCAGTTCGAAGCTTTCGGACGAGAAGAAGGCCGCACTGCATACCCTGCTGAAGGAATTTAAATCTTGCTTCGCCTCTTCATCTAGAGTCGGTCAAACACCCCTCATAAAGCACCGAATTATTACCGACGATGATGTTCGCCCAATCCGCCAGCAACCTTACCGTGTTTCGGCTAAAGAACGCGAGACTATACAGACGCAGGTAAAGGAGATGCTTGACGACGGGGTGATACAACCGTCGAGCAGCCCGTGGTCCTCGCCAGTCGTTCTAGTAAAGAAGAAAGACGGAACGCTGCGATTCTGTGTTGACTACAGGAAACTCAATAGCGTCACCAAAAAAGACGTCTACCCGCTTCCACGGGTTGATGATTCTCTCGACAGGCTACGACACGCGAAGTATTTTTCATCGATAGATTTGAAGAGCGGCTATTGGCAGATAGAGGTCGATGAGCGAGACAGAGAGAAGACAGCGTTTGTAACTCCCGATGGGCTTTATGAATTCAGAGTTCTTCCTTTCGGCCTCTGTTCGGCTCCCGCAACATTCCAGCGAATGATGGATACCGTCCTCGCTGGCTTGAAGTGGCAAAGCTGCCTTGTATACCTTGATGATGTGGTCATCTTTGCCGAGAGTTTCGAAGAACATCTGAAGCGTCTAAGAATGGTTCTGGAAGCTATTCGTTCGGCCGAACTCACGCTAAAACCCCAGAAGTGCCATTTCGGCTACGATGAGCTGAAATTTCTGGGACATGTTGTGAGTGCGGATGGAGTGCGGCCTGACCCAGAAAAAACTGCAGCAGTCGCCACCTTTCCTGTGCCGTCAGACAAAAAAGCGGTACGGCGTTTTCTCGGCTTGTGTGCTTATTATCGCCGATTCATTACCAACTTCTCGACGATA
Organism: Rhipicephalus microplus; assembly: GCF_043290135.1. NCBI lineage: Eukaryota > Metazoa > Arthropoda > Arachnida > Ixodida > Ixodidae > Rhipicephalus > Rhipicephalus microplus. The sequence goes on from NW_027464668.1 coordinate 433,218, forward strand.
GCCGAACCGCTCACGCGACTCACCCGAGATGATGTACCGTTTGCCTGGACTACAGAGCAAGAAGCAGCTTTCACAGAGTTACGGCAGCGAATGCAAGAGGCACCTGTTCTTGCGCATTTTGATGAGGACGCTGATACCGAAGTTCACACGGATGCAAGCAACGTCGGACTTGGCGCTGTCCTTGTACAACGGCACAACGGCGTAGAACATGTCATAGCTTACGCCAGTCGTACTCTCTCTCGAGCCGAGGCCAACTACTCCACTTCAGAGAAGGAATGCCTCGCAGTCGTGTGGGCAACGGCAAAGTTTCGACCTTACCTCTACGGCCGTCCCTTCAAGGTGGTGACCGATCACCATTCGCTGTGTTGGCTGGCCAATCTCCGTGACCCGTCTGGTCGTCTCGCTCGGTGGAGTTTGCGCTTGCAAGAGTTTGACATCATGATTGTGTATAGGTCTGGGCGCAAGCACGAAGATGCCGACGCACTTTCTCGAGCACCCGTGGGACATCCTGATATGGACTCGGAATATGCTGATGGTTTTCTCGGAGCCCTCAGTGATTCTGACTTTATGTCTAGACAGAGAGCCGATCAGGAATTGCGCCCTATTATTGATTCCTTAGAAGGCCGAAATTCTCACACTCCTCGGCGCATCGCTCGCGAATTGTCATCCTTTTGTCTAAGGAGGGGCATTCTTTACAAGAAAAATGCTCGAGGTAGCAACAAAGCCTTCCTCCTCGTTGTACCAGCCGACATGCGGGATGACATCCTCCTCGCGTGCCATGACGAGCCCACGTCGGGACACTTGGGCTACTCGCGGACTCTCGCCAGAGTGCGCCAGCAGTACTATTGGCCACGACTTTCGACCAGTGTACACCGCTACGTGCAAGGCTGCCGCGAGTGCCAGCGTCGCAAGACGCCACCCGTGAAACCTGCGGGCCTTCTCCACCCTATTACACCACCACGGACACCTTTCGACCTCGTGGGAATGGACCTTCTAGGACCCTTCCCTTTGTCGGCCACTGGTAACAAATGGATTATAGTGGCAACCGATTACTTGACCCGGTATGCTGAGACAAAGGCATTACCCCGCGGCACGGCGTCTGAAGTGGCGAAGTTCTTCGTGCAGCACATCGTCCTCCGGCACGGCGCGCCGTCATGTGTGATTACGGATAGAGGAACATCATTTACGGCACAAATGCTAGAGGACATTTTCAGACTGAGCTGCACGAGTCACCGAAAAACAACGGCTTACCACCCACAAAGTAATGGACTGACGGAAAGGCTCAACAAGACCATAGCGGACATGCTGTCAATGTACGTGGACGTGCAGCACAAAACCTGGGACGATATCCTCCCATACGTCACGTTCGCATACAATACGGCAATGCAGGAAACAACCCGATTTTCACCTTTCCACCTTGTTTATGGACGCAACGTACAAACGATGCTTGACGCTATGCTGCCGTACGATAATAGCGATGCTCTTTCTCCAGAAGCCGAGCAATACACGCAGTACGCCGAAGAGGCTCGTCAACTGGCTCGCGTGAACATCGGTCACCAACAAGACGCAGATGCACGACGTTACAACCTTCGCCGTCGAAACGTCGCATACCACCCGGGTGAACGAGTGTGGGTGTGGACTCCTGTCCGACGACCAGGCTTGTCTGAAAAGCTTCTGAGCCGTTATTTCGGACCATACAAGGTTATCCGACGTGTGAGTGACCTTACATACGAAGTACTTCCGGACGGCACAGTGTCGTCACGTCGACAACATCGGCCCGAAACTGTGCATGTCGTACGACTCAAGCCGTACTACACACAATAGTCTCTGTGCTTGCGAGTTACTTCGCAAACGTGACAGTGATCTCATGTGGTGTTTTTTTTTTCTTGACTCTTCCACTGGTGCTGTTATGTTCGCGCATGGTCCAAGTGCTTGTGCGCCCTCTTTGTTTTCCCTGGCACTCACTTTGTCATTCTCTGCGTCAACGCGTGTTCTAATTATGGGTTTTTTTTTTTCTTCTTCTTTTTATTTAGAAGCATCGAGTCGATGCTTTTTAAAAGGGGGGACTAATGCCGCATGAATTCGCGTGGTTTTCGTGTGGAAGAGGACGAAGAGGTTGGGATTGAGCCGCTTTTTAATGCCGCATGAATTCGCGTGGTTTTCGTGTGGAAGAGGACGAAGAGGTTGGGTTGGAGCAGTTTTTCTTTTTGTCCTAGCTTGACGAGCAGTTCTGCGGAAGGTTTCCTTGAGTGAGACAAGATTGGTGACAAGATTTCGCACAATCCGGCATTTCTCTCGCACTGCACTCAGACGTCAATTCAATGTCTGCAGCGTTTTGTGGAAGCGTCGATAGGAGGTCTTCCGCACTTTTAGTCCCAGCGACCTCGCCCCCGAAGGTCGCTGCCTTCAGTTTTCCCGACGAGGGCTTGGGGAACGTCCCCGTGCCATCGTACTGAGACGTGGTCCAATAGCTGCGGGTCGTCGTGGAGATGGAGACCGCGATTGACGCCGTGGGAAAGGCAGACGTTGCTGCGCGAGGTAGTCCTCAATTTCTCTTGGCCTCTGACCAACTAGGGGACGAGGCGAATGAATAGAGAAACCGCGCAGTCCAAGTTGTCGGTATGGACATTCCCGGTAGATGTGACCGGCTTCACCGCAATGGAAGCAGAGGGGTCTTCTATCCGACGTACGCCAAATATCGGACTTCCGCGGAGGGGCACGGCGACCGTCGATGTCCAAACCAGCATGCGCAGATTGAATTGAAACTGGCGGCATCGTCTGGATTGGGACTGCAGGGCTTGAGACCGGCATGGAAGTGCGCAGAGCTTCGGCATATGTGCGGTTCCCAACATCAGTGGACGCAGGAGGTGGTTCTAGATTTGTAACCGTTGGTTGAGGGCGACGGCTGTGAAGCACCTGCTGGACCTCGTCCCGAATAATATTGGTGATGCTGCTTACCTCCGGCTGTCTCGCCCCGTGTAGTTTCGCGATTTCCTCGCGGACGACGGAGCGGACGATTTCGCGAATCCACTCAATGCTGTTGCTCCCGAAGCTGGCGGAAAATTCAGTAGGTGATGCAGAATTCACTTGCCGGTTGAGTAGGGCTGACCGCTGATGAAGTACCCTCTCCATCGTAGTGGCTTCGGTCAGGAATTCTGCTACACTCTTCGGAGGACTCCGCACTAGACCAGCAAAAAGCTGCTCCTTCACGCCTCGCATCAGATAGCGTAGCTTTTTTTCTTCTGGCATTGCCGGATCCGCTCGCCTGAAAAGCTGCGTCATGTCCTCCACGTACATGGTGACGGTCTCATTAGGCATCTGGATGCGTGAATGCAATGCACGTTCAGCACGATCGCGGCGGTCGGGGCTCCGGTAGGTCTCCAAGAGGCGATGCTGGAACTCGCGCCAGGATGTCAAGACATCACTTCTGTTCATGAACCACGTTCGGGCGCCGTCTTTCAAACACGCGTAGACGTTGCGGAGTTTGGCGGCTTCGTCCCAGTAGTTGATCGCTGCGACGTGTTCGAACTCGCTCAGCCAGTCGTCCACATCCTCAAACAGCTCTCCGTGAAAGGGACTAGGCATCAGCGGGTTCTGGACAGTGCAATAAATTGGTGCCGACGACGTAGGAGTTTCCATGACGCCTTGAGGCGAAGTCATAGTCGCTCTATGGATAAGCTGTGCCGGTGTCTCTGGTGGTAGGCCTCGTTGGCGGCGGCTTGTTCTGTGAACTGGCGTGTCCACGGGCACAGGGCTTGTGTTCCGGCTCCTGGATGGGCTCTTGTGCATGGGGTGCGTCGTCAGTTGTCGTACCCAGCAGCTCCACCAATCTTGTCACCAATCTTGTCTCACTCAAGGAAACCTTCCGCAGAACTGCTCGTCAAGCTAGGACAAAAAGAAAAACTGCTCCAACCCAACCTCTTCGTCCTCTTCCACACGAAAACCACGCGAATTCATGCGGCAATAGCGATGCTCTTTCTCCAGAAGCCGAGCAATACACGCAGTACGCCGAAGAGGCTCGTCAACTGGCTCGCGTGAACATCGGTCACCAACAAGACGCAGATGCACGACGTTACAACCTTCGCCGTCGAAACGTCGCATACCACCCGGGTGAACGAGTGTGGGTGTGGACTCCTGTCCGACGACCAGGCTTGTCTGAAAAGCTTCTGAGCCGTTATTTCGGACCATACAAGGTTATCCGACGTGTGAGTGACCTTACATACGAAGTACTTCCGGACGGCACAGTGTCGTCACGTCGACAACATCGGCCCGAAACTGTGCATGTCGTACGACTCAAGCCGTACTACACACAATAGTCTCTGTGCTTGCGAGTTACTTCGCAAACGTGACAGTGATCTCATGTGGTGTTTTTTTTTTCTTGACTCTTCCACTGGTGCTGTTATGTTCGCGCATGGTCCAAGTGCTTGTGCGCCCTCTTTGTTTTCCCTGGCACTCACTTTGTCATTCTCTGCGTCAACGCGTGTTCTAATTATGGGTTTTTTTTTTCTTCTTCTTTTTATTTAGAAGCATCGAGTCGATGCTTTTTAAAAGGGGGGACTAATGCCGCATGAATTCGCGTGGTTTTCGTGTGGAAGAGGACGAAGAGGTTGGGATTGAGCCGCTTTTTAATGCCGCATGAATTCGCGTGGTTTTCGTGTGGAAGAGGACGAAGAGGTTGGGTTGGAGCAGTTTTTCTTTTTGTCCTAGCTTGACGAGCAGTTCTGCGGAAGGTTTCCTTGAGTGAGACAAGATTGGTGACACTATTATCGTACGGCAGCATAGCGTCAAGCATCGTTTGTACGTTGCGTCCATAAACAAGGTGGAAAGGTGAAAATCGGGTTGTTTCCTGCATTGCCGTATTGTATGCGAACGTGACGTATGGGAGGATATCGTCCCAGGTTTTGTGCTGCACGTCCACGTACATTGACAGCATGTCCGCTATGGTCTTGTTGAGCCTTTCCGTCAGTCCATTACTTTGTGGGTGGTAAGCCGTTGTTTTTCGGTGACTCGTGCAGCTCAGTCTGAGAATGTCCTCTAGCATTTGTGCCGTAAATGATGTTCCTCTATCCGTAATCACACATGACGGCGCACCGTCATGCCGCATGAATTCGCGTGGTTTTCGTGTGGAAGAGGACGAAGAGGTTGGGATTGAGCCGCTTTTTAATGCCGCATGAATTCGCGTGGTTTTCGTGTGGAAGAGGACGAAGAGGTTGGGTTGGAGCAGTTTTTCTTTTTGTCCTAGCTTGACGAGCAGTTCTGCGGAAGGTTTCCTTGAGTGAGACAAGATTGGTGACAAGATTGGTGGAGCTGCTGGGTACGACAACTGACGACGCACCCCATGCACAAGAGCCCATCCAGGAGCCGGAACACAAGCCCTGTGCCCGTGGACACGCCAGTTCACAGAACAAGCCGCCGCCAACGAGGCCTACCACCAGAGACACCGGCACAGCTTATCCATAGAGCGACTATGACTTCGCCTCAAGGCGTCATGGAAACTCCTACGTCGTCGGCACCAATTTATTGCACTGTCCAGAACCCGCTGATGCCTAGTCCCTTTCACGGAGAGCTGTTTGAGGATGTGGACGACTGGCTGAGCGAGTTCGAACACGTCGCAGCGATCAACTACTGGGACGAAGCCGCCAAACTCCGCAACGTCTACGCGTGTTTGAAAGACGGCGCCCGAACGTGGTTCATGAACAGAAGTGATGTCTTGACATCCTGGCGCGAGTTCCAGCATCGCCTCTTGGAGACCTACCGGAGCCCCGACCGCCGCGATCGTGCTGAACGTGCATTGCATTCACGCATCCAGATGCCTAATGAGACCGTCACCATGTACGTGGAGGACATGACGCAGCTTTTCAGGCGAGCGGATCCGGCAATGCCAGAAGAAAAAAAGCTACGCTATCTGATGCGAGGCGTGAAGGAGCAGCTTTTTGCTGGTCTAGTGCGGAGTCCTCCGAAGAGTGTAGCAGAATTCCTGACCGAAGCCACTACGATGGAGAGGGTACTTCATCAGCGGTCAGCCCTACTCAACCGGCAAGTGAATTCTGCATCACCTACTGAATTTTCCGCCAGCTTCGGGAGCAACAGCATTGAGTGGATTCGCGAAATCGTCCGCTCCGTCGTCCGCGAGGAAATCGCGAAACTACACGGGGCGAGACAGCCGGAGGTAAGCAGCATCACCAATATTATTCGGGACGAGGTCCAGCAGGTGCTTCACAGCCGTCGCCCTCAACCAACGGTTACAAATCTAGAACCACCTCCTGCGTCCACTGATGTTGGGAACCGCACATATGCCGAAGCTCTGCGCACTTCCATGCCGGTCTCAAGCCCTGCAGTCTCAATCCCAACCTCTTCGTCCTCTTCCACACGAAAACCACGCGAATTCATGCGGCAATATCTTAACCTAACCTAACATTCGCACTTGTATCTAAAAACGCTCTATTACACTGTTTTGTTCACAATTACCATATTTGCATAACCTCACAGTTTTTCACCAACTTATTGCAGTACAGAACGTTGTATCTCGCTAAATGACATTATTCTTTAAGGTTTCACGATGCTTGCATGCGCTTTAACGAGAATATCACAATATAGCAGTTTCGCACTTGTAACGGTAGAACACGCAGTATTTGGCTTGCTCATGCCGTTTTGTGTGCTTTCACAACATTTCACCTATCGCAGTTTAATACTCGCTATAAAACAACACTATCTCGTTAGATGACGTCGTTTTTGGTAGTTTCACGACGCTACCTAGCTTAAACTAACCTAACCTAACCTAACCTTCGCACTTCTATCGTTAGAAAACGTTTTACTCGCAACTTTACAATGTTTTCTACAAGATTACGACGGTTTCATGCGCTTTCACATTAGATATCGTAGTTCCCGACTTGTAATGTTGAAAAACACTACATCTCACTAAGTGACATTGTTTAATGCGGTTTTACGACGGTTGATATGTCAACCTAACCTAACATTCGCACTTGTATCTAAAGACGCTCAATTACACTGTTTCGTTCACAATTACGATATTTACTTGACCTCACAGTTTCTCACCAACTTATTACAGTACAGAACGCTGTATCTCGCTAAATGACATCGTTCTTTAAGGTTTCACGATACTTGCATGCGCTTTACCGAGAATGTCAAAACATAGCAGTTTCGCACTTGTAACGGTACAACACGCAGTATTTGGCTTGTTCATGCCGTTTTGTGTGCTTTCACATTTTACCTATCGCAGTTTCGTACTCGCAATAAAACAACACTATCTCGTTAGATGACGTCGTTTTTGGTGGTTTCACGACGCTACCTAGCTTAAACTAACATAACTCAACCTAACATAACCTTCGCACTTCTATCGTTAGAAAACGTTTTACTCGCTACTTTACATTGCTTTCTACAACATCACGACGGTTTCAAGCGCTTTCACATTAGATATCGCAGTTCCCAACTTGTAAAGGTGAAAAACACTGCATCTCACTAAGTGACATTGTTTATTGCGGTTTTACAACGGTTCATACCTTAACCTAACGTAACCTAACCTAACCTAACGCAACCTAACCTAACATAACCTAACCTAACATAACCTAACCTAACCTAACCTAACCAAACCTAACCTAACGTAACCTAACCTAACCTAACCTAACCTAACCTAACGACGTTTGCAAGCGCTTTCACATTAGATATCGCAGTTCCCAATTTGTAAAGGTGAAAAACACTGCATCTCACTAAGTGACATTGTTTAATGCGGTTTTAGCGCGGTTCGTATTTTAACCTAAGCTAACCTAACCTAACCTAACCCAACCTAACCTAACATAACCTAACCTAACCTAACCTAACCAAACCTAACCTAACGTAACCTAACCTAACCTAACCTAACCTAACCTAACGACGTTTGCAAGCGCTTTCACATTAGATATCGCAGTTCCCGACTTGTAATGGTGAAAAACACTGCATCTCACTAAGTGACATTGTTTAATGCGGTTTTACGACGGTTCATATCTTAACCTAACCTAACATTCGCACTTGTATTAAAAAACGCTCTATTACACTGTTTCGTTCACAATTAGGATATTTGCATAACCTCACAGTTTTTCACCAACTTATTGCAGTACGGAACGCTGTATCTCGCTAAATGACATTGTTCTTTAAGGTTTCACGATGCTTGCATGCGCTTTAACAAGAATATCACAACATAGCAGTTTCGCACTTGTAACGGTACAACACGCAGTATTTGGCTTGTTCATGCCGTTTTGTGTGCTTTCACAACATTTCACCTATCGCAGTTTCGTACTCGCAATAAAACAACACTATCTCGTTAGATGACGTTGTTTTTGGTAGTTTCACGACGCTACCTAGCCTAAACTAACATAACTCAACCTAACATAACCTTCGCACTTCTATCGTTAGAAAACGTTTTACTCGCTTCTTTACATTGCTTTCTACAACATTACGACGGTTTCAAGCGCTTTCACATTAGATATCACAGTTCCCAACTTGTAAAGGTGAAAAACACTGCATCTCACTAAGTGGCATTGCCTAATGCGGTTTTACGATGGTTCATACCTTAACCTAACGTAACCTAACCTAACCTAACCTAACCTTACCTAACCTAACCTAACCTAACCCAACCCGACCCAACCTAACCTAACCTAACCTAACCTAAACTAACCTAACCCAACCTAACCTAACCTAACCTAACCTAACCCAACCTAACCCAACCCAACCCAACCTAACCTAACCTAAGCTAACCTAACCTAACCTAACCAAACCTAACCTAACCTAACTTAACCTAACCTAACGTAACCTAACCTAACCTAACCTATTCTAACGTAACCTAACCTTACCTGACCTAACCTAACCTAACGTAACCTAACCTAACCTAACATTACCTAACATAACCTAACCTAACCTAACCTACCCTAACATAACCTAACCTAACCTAACCCAACCTAACCCAACCCAACCCAACCCAACAACACCCAACCCAACCTAACCTAACCTAACCTAACCTTACCTAACCTAACCAAATTATCCTTACCTAACCTAACCTAACCTAACGTAACCTAACCTAACCTAACCTAACGTAACCTAACCTAACCTAACGTAACCTAACCCAACCTAACCTAACCTAACCTAACCTAACCTAACCCAACTCAACCCAACCTAATCTAACCTAACCTAACCTAACCTAACCTAACCTAACCTTACCAAACCTAACCTAACCTAACCTAACCTAACCTAACCTAACCTAACGACGGTTGCAAGCGCTTTCACATTAGATATCGCAGTTCCCCACTTTTAATGGTGAAAAACACTGCATCTCACTAATTGACATTGTTTAATGCGGTTTTACGACGGTTCATATCTTAACCTAACCTAACATTCGCACTTGTATCTAAAAACGCTCTATTACACTGTTTTGTTCACAATTACAATATTTGCATAACCTCACAGTTTCTCACCAACTTATTACAGTTCAGAACGCTGTATCTCGCTAAATGACATCGTTCTTTAAGGTTTCACGATGCTTGCATGCGCTTTAACGAGAATATCACAACATAGCAGTTCCGCACTTGTAACGGTACAACACGCAGTATTTGGCTTGTTCATGCCGTTTTGTGTGCTTTCACAACATTTCACCTATCGCAGTTTCGTACTCGCAATAAAACAACACTATCTCGTTAGATGACGTGGTTTTTGGTAGTTTCACGACGCCACCTAGCTTAAACTAACATAACTCAACCTAACATAACCTTCGCACTTCTATCGTTAGAAAACGTTTTACTCGCTACTTTACATTGCTTTCTACAACATTACGACGGTTTCAAGCGCTTTCACATTAGATATCACAGTTCCCAACTTGTAAAGGTGAAAAACACTGCATCTCACTAAGTGACATTGTTTAATGCGGTTTTACGACGGTTCATACCTTAACCTAACGTAACCTAACCTAACCTAACCTAACCTTACCTAACCTAACCTAACCTAACCCAACCCAACCCAACCTAACCTAACCTAACCTAACCTAAACTAACCTAACCCAACCTAACCTAACCTAACCTAACCTAACCCAACCCAACCCAACCCAACCTAACCTAACCTAAGCTAACCTAACCAAACCTAACCTAACCTAACTTAACCTAACCTAACGTAACCTAACCTAACCTAACCTATTCTAACGTAACCTAACCTTTCCTGACCTAACCTAACCTAACGTAACCTAACCTAACCTAACATAACCTAACGTAACCTAACCTAACCTAACCTAACCTAACGTAACCTAAGCTAACCTAACCCAACCTAACCCAACCCAACCCAACCCAACCCAACCTAACCTAACCTTACCTAAAATAACCAAATTATCCTTACCTAACCTAACCTAACCTAACCTAACGTAACCTAACCTAAGCTAACGTAACCTAACTTAACCTAACCTAACCCAACCTAACCTAACCTAACCTAACCTAACCCAACTCAACCCAACCTAACCTAATCTAACCTAACCTAACCTAACAAAACCTAACCTAACCTAACCTAACCTAACCTAACGACGGTTGCAAGCGCTTTCACATTAGATATCGCAGTTCCCGACTTTTAATGGTGAAAAACACTGCATCTCACTAATTGACATTGTTTAATGCGGTTTTACGACGGTTCATATCTTAACCTAACCTAACATTCGCACTTGTATCTAAAAACGCTCTATTACACTGTTTTGTTCACAATTACCATATTTGCATAACCTCACAGTTTTTCACCAACTTATTGCAGTACAGAACGTTGTATCTCGTTAAATGACATTGTTCTTTAAGGTTTCACGATGCTTGCATGCGCTTTAACGAGAATATCACAATATAGCAGTTTCGCACTTGTAACGGTAGAACACGCAGTATTTGGCTTGTTCATGCCGTTTTGTGTGCTTTCACAACATTTCACCTATCGCAGTTTAATACTCGCTATAAAACAACACTATCTCGTTAGATGACGTCGTTTTTGGTAGTTTCACGACGCTACCTAGCTTAAACTAACCTAACCTAACCTAACCTTCGCACTTCTATCGTTAGAAAACATTTTACTCGCAACTTTACAATGTTTTCTACAAGATTACGACGGTTTCATGCGCTTTCACATTAGATATCGTAGTTCCCGACTTGTAATGTTGAAAAACACTACATCTCACTAAGTGACATTGTTTAATGCGGTTTTACGACGGTTGATATGTCAACCCAACCTAACATTCGCACTTGTATCTAAAGACGCTCAATTACACTGTTTCGTTCACAATTACGATATTTGCTTGACCTCACAGTTTCTCACCAACTTATTACAGTACAGAACGCTGTATCTCGCTAAATGACATCGTTCTTTAAGGTTTCCCGATACTTGCATGCGCTTTACCGAGAATGTCACAACATAGCAGTTTCGCACTTGTAACGGTACAACACGCAGTATTTGGCTTGTTCATGCCGTTTTGTGTGCTTTCACAACATTTCACCTATCGCAGTTTCGTACTCGCAATAAACAACACTATCTCGTTAGATGACGTCGTTTTTGGTGGTTTCACGACGCTACCTGGCTTAAACTAACATAACTCAACCTAACATAACCTTCGCACTTCTATCGTTAGAAAACGTTTTACTCGCTACTTTGCATTGCTTTCTACAACATTACGACGGTTTCAAGCGCTTTCACATTAGATATCGCAGTTCCCAACTTTTAAAGGTGAAAAACACTGCATCTCACTAAGTGACATTGTTTAATGCCGTTTTAGCGCGGTTCATATCTTAACCTAACCTAACCTAACCTAACCTAACATAACCTAACCTAACCTAACCTAACCAAACCTAACCTAACGTAACCTAACCTAACCTAACCTAACCTAACGACGTTTGCAAGCGCTTTCACATTAGATATCGCAGTTCCCGACTTGTAATGGTGAAAAACACTGCATCTCACTAAGTGCCATTGTTTAATGCGGTTTTACGATGGTTCATATCTTAACCTAACCTAACATTCGTACTTGTATGGAAAAACGCTCTATTACACTGTTTCGTTCACAATTACGATATTTGCATAACCTCACAGTTTTTCACCAACTTATTGCAGTACAGAACGCTGTATCTCGCTAAATGACATCGTTCTTTAAGGTTTCACGATGCTTGCATGCGCTTTAACAAGAATATCACATTATAGCAGTTTCGCACTTGTAACGGTACAACACGCAGTATCTGGCTTGTTCAAGCCGTTTTGTGTACTTTCACAACATTTCACCTATTGCAGTTACGTACATGCAATAAAACAACGCTATCTCGTAAGTTGACGTCCTTTTTGGTGGTCTCACGACGCTACATAGCTTAAACTAACATAACTCAAGCTAACCTTCGCACTTCTATCGTTAGAAAACGTTTTACTCGCAACTTTACAATGTTTTCTACAAGACTACGACGGTTTCATGCGCTTTCACATTAGATATCGTAGTTCCCGACTTGTAATGTTGAAAAACACTACATCTCACTAAGTGACATTGTTTAATGCGGTTTTACGACGGTTGATATCTCAACCTAACCTAACATTCGCACTTGTATCTAAATACGCTCAATTACACTGTTTCGTTCACAATTACGATATTTGCTTGACCTCACAGTTTCTCACCAACTTATTACAGTTCAGAACGCTGTATCTCGCTAAATGACATCGTTCTTTAAGGTTTCACGATGCTTGCATGCGCTTTAACGAGAATATCACAACATAGCAGTTCCGCACTTGTAACGGTACAACACGCAGTATTTGGCTTGTTCATGCCGTTTTGTGTGCTTTCACAACATTTCACCTATCGCAGTTTCGTACTCGCAATAAAACAACACTATCTCGTTAGATGACGTGGTTTTTGGTAGTTTCACGACGCCACCTAGCTTAAACTAACATAACTCAACCTAACATAACCTTCGCACTTCTATCGTTAGAAAACGTTTTACTCGCTACTTTACATTGCTTTCTACAACATTACGACGGTTTCAAGCGCTTTCACATTAGATATCACAGTTCCCAACTTGTAAAGGTGAAAAACACTGCATCTCACTAAGTGACATTGTTTAATGCGGTTTTACGACGGTTCATACCTTAACCTAACGTAACCTAACCTAACCTAACCTAACCTTACCTAACCTAACCTAACCTAACCCAACCCAACCCAACCTAACCTAACCTAACCTAACCTAAACTAACCTAACCCAACCTAACCTAACCTAACCTAACCTAACCCAACCCAACCCAACCCAACCTAACCTAACCTAAGCTAACCTAACCAAACCTAACCTAACCTAACTTAACCTAACCTAACGTAACCTAACCTAACCTAACCTATTCTAACGTAACCTAACCTTTCCTGACCTAACCTAACCTAACGTAACCTAACCTAACCTAACATAACCTAACGTAACCTAACCTAACCTAACCTAACCTAACGTAACCTAAGCTAACCTAACCCAACCTAACCCAACCCAACCCAACCCAACCCAACCTAACCTAACCTAACCTAACCTTACCTAAAATAACCAAATTATCCTTACCTAACCTAACCTAACCTAACCTAACGTAACCTAACCTAAGCTAACGTAACCTAACTTAACCTAACCTAACCCAACCTAACCTAACCTAACCTAACCTAACCCAACCCAACCTAACCTAATCTAACCTAACCTAACCTAACAAAACCTAACCTAACCTAACCTAACCTAACCTAACGACGGTTGCAAGCGCTTTCACATTAGATATCGCAGTTCCCGACTTTTAATGGTGAAAAACACTGCATCTCACTAATTGACATTGTTTAATGCGGTTTTACGACGGTTCATATCTTAACCTAACCTAACATTCGCACTTGTATCTAAAAACGCTCTATTACACTGTTTTGTTCACAATTACCATATTTGCATAACCTCACAGTTTTTCACCAACTTATTGCAGTACAGAACGTTGTATCTCGCTAAATGACATTGTTCTTTAAGGTTTCACGATGCTTGCATGCGCTTTAACGAGAATATCACAATATAGCAGTTTCGCACTTGTAACGGTAGAACACGCAGTATTTGGCTTGTTCATGCCGTTTTGTGTGCTTTCACAACATTTCACCTATCGCAGTTTAATACTCGCTATAAAACAACACTATCTCGTTAGATGACGTCGTTTTTGGTAGTTTCACGACGCTACCTAGCTTAAACTAACCTAACCTAACCTAACCTTCGCACTTCTATCGTTAGAAAACATTTTACTCGCAACTTTACAATGTTTTCTACAAGATTACGACGGTTTCATGCGCTTTCACATTAGATATCGTAGTTCCCGACTTGTAATGTTGAAAAACACTACATCTCACTAAGTGACATTGTTTAATGCGGTTTTACGACGGTTGATATGTCAACCCAACCTAACATTCGCACTTGTATCTAAAGACGCTCAATTACACTGTTTCGTTCACAATTACGATATTTGCTTGACCTCACAGTTTCTCACCAACTTATTACAGTACAGAACGCTGTATCTCGCTAAATGACATCGTTCTTTAAGGTTTCACGATACTTGCATGCGCTTTACCGAGAATGTCACAACATAGCAGTTTCGCACTTGTAACGGTACAACACGCAGTATTTGGCTTGTTCATGCCGTTTTGTGTGCTTTCACAACATTTCACCTATCGCAGTTTCGTACTCGCAATAAACAACACTATCTCGTTAGATGACGTCGTTTTTGGTGGTTTCACGACGCTACCTGGCTTAAACTAACATAACTCAACCTAACATAACCTTCGCACTTCTATCGTTAGAAAACGTTTTACTCGCTACTTTGCATTGCTTTCTACAACATTACGACGGTTTCAAGCGCTTTCACATTAGATATCGCAGTTCCCAACTTTTAAAGGTGAAAAACACTGCATCTCACTAAGTGACATTGTTTAATGCCGTTTTAGCGCGGTTCATATCTTAACCTAACCTAACCTAACCTAACCTAACATAACCTAACCTAACCTAACCTAACCAAACCTAACCTAACGTAACCTAACCTAACCTAACCTAACCTAACGACGTTTGCAAGCGCTTTCACATTAGATATCGCAGTTCCCGACTTGTAATGGTGAAAAACACTGCATCTCACTAAGTGCCATTGTTTAATGCGGTTTTACGACGGTTCATATCTTAACCTAACCTAACATTCGTACTTGTATGGAAAAACGCTCTATTACACTGTTTCGTTCACAATTACGATATTTGCATAACCTCACAGTTTTTCACCAACTTATTGCAGTACAGAACGCTGTATCTCGCTAAATGACATCGTTCTTTAAGGTTTCACGATGCTTGCATGCGCTTTAACAAGAATATCACATTATAGCAGTTTCGCACTTGTAACGGTACAACACGAAGTATCTGGCTTGTTCAAGCCGTTTTGTGTACTTTCACAACATTTCACCTATTGCAGTTACGTACATGCAATAAAACAACGCTATCTCGTAAGTTGACGTCCTTTTTGGTGGTCTCACGACGCTACATAGCTTAAACTAACATAACTCAAGCTAACCTTCGCACTTCTATCGTTAGAAAACGTTTTACTCGCAACTTTACAATGTTTTCTACAAGACTACGACGGTTTCATGCGCTTTCACATTAGATATCGTAGTTCCCGACTTGTAATGTTGAAAAACACTACATCTCACTAAGTGACATTGTTTAATGCGGTTTTACGACGGTTGATATCTCAACCTAACCTAACATTCGCACTTGTATCTAAATACGCTCAATTACACTGTTTCGTTCACAATTACGATATTTGCTTGACCTCACAGTTTCTCACCAACTTATTACAGTTCAGAACGCTGTATCTCGCTAAATGACATCGTTCTTTAAGGTTTCACGATGCTTGCATGCGCTTTAACGAGAACATCACAACATAGCAGTTCCGCACTTGTAACGGTACAACACGCAGTATTTGGCTTGTTCATGCCGTTTTGTGTGCTTTCACAACATTTCACCTATCGCAGTTTCGTACTCGCAATAAAACAACACTATCTCGTTAGATGACGTGGTTTTTGGTAGTTTCACGACGCCACCTAGCTTAAACTAACATAACTCAACCTAACATAACCTTCGCACTTCTATCGTTAGAAAACGTTTTACTCGCTACTTTACATTGCTTTCTACAACATTACGACGGTTTCAAGCGCTTTCACATTAGATATCACAGTTCCCAACTTGTAAAGGTGAAAAACACTGCATCTCACTAAGTGACATTGTTTAATGCGGTTTTAGCGCGGTTCATATCTTAACCTAACCTAACCTAACCTAACCTAACCCAACCTAACCTAACATAACCTAACCTAACCTAACCTAACCAAACCTAACCTAACGTAACCTAACCTAACCTAACCTAACCTAACCTAACGACGTTTGCAAGCGCTTTCACATTAGATATCGCAGTTCCCGACTTGTAATGGTGAAAAACACAGCATCTCACTAAGTGACATTGTTTAATGCGGTTTTAGTGCGGTTCATATCTTAACCTAACCTAACCTTACCTAACCCAACCTAACCTAACCTAACCTAACCAAACCTTACCTAACATCCCTAACCTAACCTAACCTAACCTAACCTAACCTAACCAAACCTAACCTAACCTAACCTAACGTAACCTAACCTAACCTAACCTAACCTAACCTAACGACGTTTGCAAGCGCTTTCACATTAGATATCGCAGTTCCCGACTTGTAATGGTGAAAAACACTGCATCTCATCAAGTGACATTGTTTAATGCGGTTTTACGACGGTTCATATCTTAACCTAACCTAAAATTCGCACTTGTAATAAAAAACGCTCTATTACAATGTTTCGTTCACAATTAGGATATTTGCATAACCTCACAGTTTTTCACCAACTTATTGCAGTACAGAACGCTGTATCTCGCTAAATGACATCGTTCTTTAAGGTTTCACGATGCTTGCATGCGCTTTAACGAGAATATCACAACATAGCAGTTTCGCACTTGTAACGGTACAACACGCAGTATTTGGCTTGTTCATGCCGTTTTGCGTGCTTTCACAACATTTCACCTATCGCAGTTTCGTACTCGCAGTAAAACAACACTATCTCGTTAGATGACGTTGTTTTTGGTAGTTTCACGACACTACCTAGCTTAAACTAACATAACTCAACCTAACATAACCTTCGCACTTCTATCGTTAGAAAACGTTTTACTCGCTACTTTACATTGCTTTCTACAACAATACGACGGTTTCAAGCGCTTTCACATTAGATATCACAGTTCCCAACTTGTAAAGGTGAAAAACACTGCATCTCACTAAGTGACATTGTTTTATGCGGTTTTACGACGGTTCATACCTTAACCTAACGTAACCTAACCTAACCTAACCTAACCTTACCTAACCTAACCCAACCCAACCCAACCTAACCTAACCTAACCTAAACTAACCTAACCCAACCTAACCTAACCTAACCTAACCTAACCCAACCCAACCCAACCCAACCTAACCTAAGCTAACCTAACCAAACCTAACCTAACCTAACCTAACGTAACCTAACCTAACCTAACCTATTCTAACGTAACCTAACCTTTCCTGACCTAACCTAACCTAACGTAACCTAACCTAACCTAACCTAACATAACCTAACGTAACCTAACCTAACCTAACCTAACCTAACGTAACCTAACCTAACCTAACCCAACCTAACCCAACCCAACCCAACCCAAACCAACAACACCCAACCCAACCTAACCTAACCTAACCTAACCTTACCTAACCTAACCAAATTATCCTTACCTAACCTAACCTAACCTAACGTAACCTAACCTAACCTAACCTAACGTAACCTAACCTAACCTAACCTAACCTAACCTAACCCAACTCAACCCAACCTAACCTAATCTAACCTAACCTAACCTAACCTAACCTAACAAAACCTAACCTAACCTAACCTAACCTAACCTAACCTAACGACGGTTGCAAGCGCTTTCACATTAGATATCGCAGTTCCCGACTTTTAATGGTGAAAAACACTACATCTCACTAAGTGACATTGTTTAATGCGGTTTTACGACGGTTGATATGTCAACCCAACCTAACATTCGCACTTGTATCTAAAGACGCTCAATTACACTGTTTCGTTCACAATTACGATATTTGCTTGACCTCACAGTTTCTCACCAACCTATTACAGTACAGAACGCTGTATCTCGCTAAATGACATCGTTCTTTAAGGTTTCACGATACTTGCATGCGCTTTACCGAGAATGTCACAACATAGCAGTTTCGCACTTGTAACGGTACAACACGCAGTATTTGGCTTGTTCATGCCGTTTTGTGTGCTTTCACAACATTTCACCTATCGCAGTTTCGTACTCGCAATGAACAACACTATCTCGTTAGATGACGTCGTTTTTGGTGGTTTCACGACGCTACCTGGCTTAAACTAACATAACTCAACCTAACATAACCTTCGTACTTCTATCGTTAGAAAACGTTTTACTCGCTACTTTACATTGCTTTCTACAACATTACGACGGTTTCAAGCGCTTTCACATTAGATATCGCAGTTCCCAACTTTTAAAGGTGAAAAACACTGCATCTCACTAAGTGACATTGTTTAATGCCGTTTTAGCGCGGTTCATATCTTAACCTAACCTAACCTAACCTAACCTAACCTAACCTAACATAACCTAACCTAACCTAACCTAACCAAACCTAACCTAACGTAACCTAACCTAACCTAACCTAACCTAACCTAACGACGTTTGCAAGCGCTTTCACATTAGATATCGCAGTTCCCGACTTGTAATGGTGAAAAACACTGCATCTCACTAAGTGCCATTGTTTAATGCGGTTTTACGACGGTTCATCTCTTAACCTAACCTAACATTCGTACTTGTATGGAAAAACGCTCTATTACACTGTTTCGTTCACAATTACGATATTTGCATAACCTCACAGTTTTTCACCAACTTATTGCAGTACAGAACGCTGTATCTCGCTAAATGACATCGTTCTTTAAGGTTTCACGATGCTTGCATGCGCTTTAACAAGAATATCACATTATAGCAGTTTCGCACTTGTAACGGTACAACACGCAGTATCTGGCTTGTTCAAGCCGTTTTGTGTACTTTCACAACATTTCACCTATTGCAGTTACGTACATGCAATAAAACAACGCTATCTCGTAAGTTGACGTCCTTTTTGGTGGTCTCACGACGCTACACAGCTTAAACTAACATAACTCAAGCTAACCTTCGCACTTCTATCGTTAGAAAACGTTTTACTCGCAACTTTACAATGTTTTCTACAAGACTACGACGGTTTCATGCGCTTTCACATTAGATATCGTAGTTCCCGACTTGTAATGTTGAAAAACACTACATCTCACTAAGTGACATTTTTTAATGCGGTTTTACGACGGTTGATATCTCAACCTAACCTAACATTCGCACTTGTATCTAAATACGCTCAATTATACTGTTTCGTTCACAATTACGATATTTGCTTGACCTCACAGTTTCTCACCAACTTATTACAGTTCAGAACGCTGTATCTCGCTAAATGACATCGTTCTTTAAGGTTTCACGATGCTTGCATGCGCTTTAACGAGAATATCACAACATAGCAGTTCCGCACTTGTAACGGTACAACACGCAGTATTTGGCTTGTTCATGCCGTTTTGTGTGCTTTCACAACATTTCACCTATCGCAGTTTCGTACTCGCAGTAAAACAACACTATCTCGTTAGATGACGTTGTTTTTGGTAGTTTCACGACACTACCTAGCTTAAACTAACATAACTCAACCTAACATAACCTTCGCACTTCTATCGTTAGAAAACGTTTTACTCGCTACTTTACATTGCTTTCTACAACAATACGACGGTTTCAAGCGCTTTCACATTAGATATCACAGTTCCCAACTTGTAAAGGTGAAAAACACTGCATCTCACTAAGTGACATTGTTTAATGCGGTTTCACGACGGTTCATACCTTAACCTAACGTAACCTAACCTAACCTAACCTAACCTTACCTAACCTAACCTAACCCAACCCAACCCAACCTAACCTAACCTAACCTAAACTAACCTAACCCAACCTAACCTAACCTAACCTAACCTAACCCAACCCAACCCAACCCAACCTAACCTAAGCTAACCTAACCAAACCTAACCTAACCTAACCTAACGTAACCTAACCTAACCTAACCTATTCTAACGTAACCTAACCTTTCCTGACCTAACCTAACCTAACGTAACCTAACCTAACCTAACCTAACATAACCTAACGTAACCTAACCTAACCTAACCTAACCTAACGTAACCTAACCTAACCTAACCTAACCCAACCTAACCCAACCCAACCCAACCCAAACCAACAACACCCAACCCAACCTAACCTAACCTAACCTAACCTTACCTAACCTAACCAAATTATCCTTACCTAACCTAACCTAACCTAACGTAACCTAACCTAACCTAACCTAACGTAACCTAACCTAACCTAACGTAACCTAACCTAACCTAACCCAACCTAACCTAACCTAACCTAACCCAACTCAACCCAACCTAACCTAATCTAACCTAACCTAACCTAACCTAACAAAACCTAACCTAACCTAACCTAACCTAACCTAACCTAACCTAACGACGGTTGCAAGCGCTTTCACATTAGATATCGCAGTTCCCGACTTTTAATGGTGAAAAACACTGCATCTCACTAATTGACATTGTTTAATGCGGTTTTACGACGGTTCATATCTTAACCTAACCTAACATTCGTACTTGTATTGAAAAACGCTCTATTACACTGTTTCGTTCACAATTACGATATTTGCATAACCTCACAGTTTTTCACCAACTTATTGCAGTACAGAACGCTGTATCTTCCTAAATGAAATTGTTTTTTAAGGTTTCACGATGCTTGCATGCGCTTTAACGAGAATATCACAATATAGCAGTTTCGCACTTGTAACGGTAGAACACGCAGTATTTGGCTTGTTCATGCCGTTTTGTGTGCTTTCACAACATTTCACCTATCGCAGTTTATTACTCGCTATAAAACAACACTATCTCGTTAGATGACGTCGTTTTTGGTAGTTTCACGACGCTACCTAGCTTAAACTAACCTAACCTAACCTAACCTTCGCACTTCTATCGTTAGAAAACGTTTTACTCGCAACTTTACAATGTTTTCTACAAGATTACGACGGTTTCATGCGCTTTCACATTAGATATCGTAGTTCCCGACTTGTTATGTTGAAAAACACTACATCTCACTAAGTGACATTGCTTAATGCGGTTTTACGACGGTTGATATGTCAACCCAACCTAACATTCGCACTTGTATCTAAAGACGCTCAATTACACTGTTTCGTTCACAATTACGATATTTGCTTGACCTCACAGTTTCTCACCAACTTATTACAGTACAGAACGCTGTATCTCGCTAAATGACATCGTTCTTTAAGGTTTCACGATACTTGCATGCGCTTTACCGAGAATGTCACAACATAGCAGTTTCGCACTTGTAACGGTACAACACGCAGTATTTGGCTTGTTCATGCCGTTTTGTGTGCTTTCACAACATTTCACCTATCGCAGTTTCGTACTCGCAATAAACAACACTATCTCGTTAGATGACGTCGTTTTTGGTGGTTTCACGACGCTACCTGGCTTAAACTAACATAACTCAACCTAACATAACCTTCGTACTTCTATCGTTAGAAAACGTTTTACTCGCTACTTTACATTGCTTTCTACAACATTACGACGGTTTCAAGCGCTTTCACATTAGATATCGCAGTTCCCAACTTTTAAAGGTGAAAAACACTGCATCTCACTAAGTGACATTGTTTAATGCCGTTTTAGCGCGGTTCATATCTTAACCTAACCTAACCTAACCTAACCTAACCTAACCTAACATAACCTAACCTAACCTAACCTAACCAAACCTAACCTAACGTAACCTAACCTAACCTAACCTAACCTAACCTAACGACGTTTGCAAGCGCTTTCACATTAGATATCGCAGTTCCCGACTTGTAATGGTGAAAAACACTGCATCTCACTAAGTGACATTGTTTAATGCGGTTTTACGACGGTTCATATCTTAACCTAACCTAACATTCGTACTTGTATTGAAAAACGCTCTATTACACTGTTTCGTTCACAATTACGATATTTGCATAACCTCACAGTTTTTCACCAACTTATTGCAGTACAGAACGCTGTATCTCGCTAAATGACATCGTTCTTTAAGGTTTCACGATGCTTGCATGCGCTTTAACAAGAATATCACATTATAGCAGTTTCGCACTTGTAACGGTACAACACGCAGTATCTGGCTTGTTCAAGCCGTTTTGTGTACTTTCACAACATTTCACCTATTGCAGTTACGTACATGCAATAAAACAACGCTATCTCGTAAGTTGACGTCCTTTTTGGTGGTCTCACGACGCTACACAGCTTAAACTAACATAACACAAGCTAACCTTCGCACTTCTATCGTTAGAAAACGTTTTACTCGCAACTTTACAATGTTTTCTACAAGACTACGACGGTTTCATGCGCTTTCACATTAGATATCGTAGTTCCCGACTTGTAATGTTGAAAAACACTACATCTCACTAAGTGACATTGTTTAATGCGGTTTTACGACGGTTGATATCTCAACCTAACCTAACATTCGCACTTGTATCTAAATACGCTCAATTACACTGTTTCGTTCACAATTACGATATTTGCTTGACCTCACAGTTTCTCACCAACTTATTACAGTTCAGAACGCTGTATCTCGCTAAATGACATCGTTCTTTAAGGTTTCACGATGCTTGCATGCGCTTTAACGAGAATATCACAACATAGCAGTTCCGCACTTGTAACGGTACAACACGCAGTATTTGGCTTGTTCATGCCGTTTTGTGTGCTTTCACAACATTTCACCTATCGCAGTTTCGTACTCGCAGTAAAACAACACTATCTCGTTAGATGACGTTGTTTTTGGTAGTTTCACGACACTACCTAGCTTAAACTAACATAACTCAACCTAACATAACCTTCGCACTTCTATCGTTAGAAAACGTTTTACTCGCTACTTTACATTGCTTTCTACAACAATACGACGGTTTCAAGCGCTTTCACATTAGATATCACAGTTCCCAACTTGTAAAGGTGAAAAACACTGCATCTCACTAAGTGACATTGTTTAATGCGGTTTCACGACGGTTCATACCTTAACCTAACGTAACCTAACCTAACCTAACCTAACCTTACCTAACCTAACCTAACCCAACCCAACCCAACCTAACCTAACCTAACCTAAACTAACCTAACCCAACCTAACCTAACCTAACCTAACCTAACCCAACCCAACCCAACCCAACCTAACCTAAGCTAACCTAACCAAACCTAACCTAACCTAACCTAACGTAACCTAACCTAACCTAACCTATTCTAACGTAACCTAACCTTTCCTGACCTAACCTAACCTAACGTAACCTAACCTAACCTAACCTAACATAACCTAACGTAACCTAACCTAACCTAACCTAACCTAACGTAACCTAACCTAACCTAACCTAACCCAACCTAACCCAACCCAACCCAACCCAAACCAACAACACCCAACCCAACCTAACCTAACCTAACCTAACCTTACCTAACCTAACCAAATTATCCTTACCTAACCTAACCTAACCTAACGTAACCTAACCTAACCTAACCTAACGTAACCTAACCTAACCTAACGTAACCTAACCTAACCTGACCTAACCCAACCTAACCTAACCTAACCTAACCTAACCCAACTCAACCCAACCTAACCTAATCTAACCTAACCTAACCTAACCTAACAAAACCTAACCAAACCTAACCTAACCTAACCTAACGACGGTTGCAAGCGCTTTCACATTAGATATCGCAGTTCCCGACTTTTAATGGTGAAAAACACTGCATCTCACTAATTGACATTGTTTAATGCGGTTTTACGACGGTTCATATCTTAACCTAACCTAACATTCGCACTTGTATCTAAAAACGCTCTATTACACTGTTTTGTTCACAATTACCATATTTGCATAACCTCACAGTTTTTCACCAACTTATTGCAGTACAGAACGTTGTATCTCGCTAAATGACATTATTCTTTAAGGTTTCACGATGCTTGCATGCGCTTTAACGAGAATATCACAATATAGCAGTTTCGCACTTGTAACGGTAGAACACGCAGTATTTGGCTTGCTCATGCCGTTTTGTGTGCTTTCACAACATTTCACCTATCGCAGTTTAATACTCGCTATAAAACAACACTATCTCGTTAGATGACGTCGTTTTTGGTAGTTTCACGACGCTACCTAGCTTAAACTAACCTAACCTAACCTAACCTTCGCACTTCTATCGTTAGAAAACGTTTTACTCGCAACTTTACAATGTTTTCTACAAGATTACGACGGTTTCATGCGCTTTCACATTAGATATCGTAGTTCCCGACTTGTAATGTTGAAAAACACTACATCTCACTAAGTGACATTGTTTAATGCGGTTTTACGACGGTTGATATGTCAACCTAACCTAACATTCGCACTTGTATCTAAAGACGCTCAATTACACTGTTTCGTTCACAATTACGATATTTGCTTGACCTCACAGTTTCTCACCAACTTATTACAGTACAGAACGCTGTATCTCGCTAAATGACATCGTTCTTTAAGGTTTCACGATACTTGCATGCGCTTTACCGAGAATGTCACAACATAGCAGTTTCGCACTTGTAACGGTACAACACGCAGTATTTGGCTTGTTCATGCCGTTTTGTGTGCTTTCACAACATTTCACCTATCGCAGTTTCGTACTCGCAATAAACAACACTATCTCGTTAGATGACGTCGTTTTTGGTGGTTTCACGACGCTACCTAGCTTAAACTAACATAACCTAACATAACCTTCGCACTTATATCGTTAGAAAACGTTTTACTCGCTACTTAACATTGCTTTCTACAACATTACGACGGTTTCAAGCGCTTTCACATTAGATATCGCAGTTCCCAACTTTTAAAGGTGAAAAACACTGCATCTCAATAAGTGACATTGTTTAATGCCGTTTTAGCGCGGTTCATATCTTAACCTAACCTAACATTCGTACTTGTATTGAAAAACGCTCTATTACACTGTTTCGTTCACAATTACGATATTTGCATAACCTCACAGTTTTTCGCCAACTTATTGCAGTACAGAACGCTGTATCTCGCTAAATGACATTGTTCTTTAAGGTTTCACGATGCTTGCATGCGCTTTAACGAGAATATCACAATATAGCAGTTTCGCACTTGTAACGGTAGAACACGCAGTATTTGGCTTGTTCATGCCGTTTTGTGTGCTTTCACAACATTTCACCTATCGCAGTTTAATACTCGCTATAAAACAACACTATCTCGTTAGATGACGTCGTTTTTGGTAGTTTCACGACGCTACCTAGCTTAAACTAACCTAACCTAACCTAACCTTCGCACTTCTATCGTTAGAAAACGTTTTACTCGCAACTTTACAATGTTTTCTACAAGATTACGACGGTTTCATGCGCTTTCACATTAGATATCGTAGTTCCCGACTTGTAATGTTGAAAAACACTACATCTCACCAAGTGACATTGTTTAATGCGGTTTTACGACGGCTGATATGTCAACCTAACCTAACATTCGCACTTGTATCTAAAGACGCTCAATTACACTGTTTCGTTCACAATTACGATATTTGCTTGACCTCACAGTTTCTCACCAACTTATTACAGTACAGAACGCTGTATCTCGCTAAATGACATCGTTCTTTAAGGTTTCACGATACTTGCATGCGCTTTACCGAGAATGTCAAAACATAGCAGTTTCGCACTTGTAACGGTACAACACGCAGTATTTGGCTTGTTCATGCCGTTTTGTGTGCTTTCACATTTTACCTATCGCAGTTTCGTACTCGCAATAAAACAACACTATCTCGTTAGATGACGTCGTTTTTGGTGGTTTCACGACGCTACCTAGCTTAAACTAACATAACTCAACCTAACATAACCTTCGCACTTCTATCGTTAGAAAACGTTTTACTCGCTACTTTACATTGCTTTCTACAACATCACGACGGTTTCAAGCGCTTTCACATTAGATATCGCAGTTCCCAACTTGTAAAGGTGAAAAACACTGCATCTCACTAAGTGACATTGTTTATTGCGGTTTTACAACGGTTCATACCTTAACCTAACGTAACCTAACCTAACCTAACGCAACCTAACCTAACATAACCTAACCTAACATAACCTAACCTAACCTAACCTAACCAAACCTAACCTAACGTAACCTAACCTAACCTAACCTAACCTAACCTAACGACGTTTGCAAGCGCTTTCACATTAGATATCGCAGTTCCCAATTTGTAAAGGTGAAAAACACTGCATCTCACTAAGTGACATTGTTTAATGCGGTTTTAGCGCGGTTCGTATTTTAACCTAAGCTAACCTAACCTAACCTAACCCAACCTAACCTAACATAACCTAACCTAACCTAACCTAACCAAACCTAACCTAACGTAACCTAACCTAACCTAACCTAACCTAACCTAACGACGTTTGCAAGCGCTTTCACATTAGATATCGCAGTTCCCGACTTGTAATGGTGAAAAACACTGCATCTCACTAAGTGACATTGTTTAATGCGGTTTTACGACGGTTCATATCTTAACCTAACCTAACATTCGCACTTGTATTAAAAAACGCTCTATTACACTGTTTCGTTCACAATTAGGATATTTGCATAACCTCACAGTTTTTCACCAACTTATTGCAGTACGGAACGCTGTATCTCGCTAAATGACATTGTTCTTTAAGGTTTCACGATGCTTGCATGCGCTTTAACAAGAATATCACAACATAGCAGTTTCGCACTTGTAACGGTACAACACGCAGTATTTGGCTTGTTCATGCCGTTTTGTGTGCTTTCACAACATTTCACCTATCGCAGTTTCGTACTCGCAATAAAACAACACTATCTCGTTAGATGACGTTGTTTTTGGTAGTTTCACGACGCTACCTAGCCTAAACTAACATAACTCAACCTAACATAACCTTCGCACTTCTATCGTTAGAAAACGTTTTACTCGCTTCTTTACATTGCTTTCTACAACATTACGACGGTTTCAAGCGCTTTCACATTAGATATCACAGTTCCCAACTTGTAAAGGTGAAAAACACTGCATCTCACTAAGTGACATTGCTTAATGCGGTTTTACGATGGTTCATACCTTAACCTAACGTAACCTAACCTAACCTAACCTAACCTTACCTAACCTAACCTAACCTAACCCATCCCGACCCAACCTAACCTAACCTAACCTAACCTAAACTAACCTAACCCAACCTAACCTAACCTAACCTAACCTAACCCAACCTAACCCAACCCAACCCAACCTAACCTAACCTAAGCTAACCTAACCTAACCTAACCAAACCTAACCTAACCTAACTTAACCTAACCTAACGTAACCTAACCTAACCTAACCTATTCTAACGTAACCTAACCTTACCTGACCTAACCTAACCTAACGTAACCTAACCTAACCTAACATTACCTAACGTAACCTAACCTAACCTAACCTACCCTAACATAACCTAACCTAACCTAACCCAACCTAACCCAACCCAACCCAACCCAACAACACCCAACCCAACCTAACCTAACCTAACCTAACCTTACCTAACCTAACCAAATTATCCTTACCTAACCTAACCTAACCTAACGTAACCTAACCTAACCTAACCTAACGTAACCTAACCTAACCTAACGTAACCTAACCCAACCTAACCTAACCTAACCTAACCTAACCTAACCCAACTCAACCCAACCTAATCTAACCTAACCTAACCTAACCTAACCTAACCTAACCTTACCAAACCTAACCTAACCTAACCTAACCTAACCTAACCTAACCTAACGACGGTTGCAAGCGCTTTCACATTAGATATCGCAGTTCCCCACTTTTAATGGTGAAAAACACTGCATCTCACTAATTGACATTGTTTAATGCGGTTTTACGACGGTTCATATCTTAACCTAACCTAACATTCGCACTTGTATCTAAAAACGCTCTATTACACTGTTTTGTTCACAATTACAATATTTGCATAACCTCACAGTTTTTCACCAACTCATTGCAGTACAGAACGTTGTATCTCGCTAAATGACATTGTTCTTTAAGGTTTCACGATGCTTGCATGCGCTTTAACGAGAATATCACAATATAGCAGTTTCGCACTTGTAACGGTAGAACACGCAGTATTTGGCTTGTTCATTCCGTTTTGTGTGCTTTCACAACATTTCACCTATCGCAGTTTAATACTCGCTATAAAACAACACTATCTCGTTAGATGACGTCGTTTTTGGTAGTTTCACGACGCTACCTAGCTTAAACTAACCTAACCTAACCTAACCTTCGCACTTCTATGGTTAGAAAACGTTTTACTCACCACATTACAATGTTTTCTACAAGATTACGACGGTTTCATGCGCTTTCACATTAGATATCGCAGTTCCCAACTTGTAAAGGTGAAAAACACTGCATCTCACTAAGTGACATTGTTTAATGTGGTTTTAGCGCGGTTCATATCTTAACCTAACCTAACCTAACCTAACCCAACCTAACCTAACATAACCTAACCTAACCTAACCTAACCTAACCTAACGTAACCTAACCTAACCTAACCTAACCTAACCTAACCTAACGACGTTTGCAAGCGCTTTCGCATTAGATATCGCAGTTCCCGACTTGTAATGGTGAAAAACACTGCATCTCACTAAGTGACATTGTTTAATGCGGTTTTACGACGGTTCATATCTTAACCTAACCTAACATTCGCACTTGTATTAAAAAACGCTCTATTACACTGTTTCGTTCACAATTAGGATATTTGCATAACCTCACAGTTTTTCACCAACTTATTGCAGTACAGAACGCTGTATCTCGCTAAATGACATCGTTCTTTAAGGTTTCACGATGCTTGCATGCGCTTTAACAAGAATATCACATTATAGCAGTTTCGCACTTGTAACGGTACAACACGCAGTATCTGGCTTGTTCAAGCCGTTTTGTGTACTTTCACAACATTTCACCTATTGCAGTTACGTACATGCAATAAAACAACGCTATCTCGTAAGTTGACGTCCTTTTTGGTGGTCTCACGACGCTACACAGCTTAAACTAACATAACTCAAGCTAACCTTCGCACTTCTATCGTTAGAAAACGTTTTACTCGCAACTTTACAATGTTTTCTACAAGACTACGACGGTTTCATGCGCTTTCACATTAGATATCGTAGTTCCCGACTTGTAATGTTGAAAAACACTACATCTCACTAAGTGACATTGTTTAATGCGGTTTTACGACGGTTGATATCTCAACCTAACCTAACATTCGCACTTGTATCTAAATACGCTCAATTACACTGTTTCGTTCACAATTACGATATTTGCTTGACCTCACAGTTTCTCACCAACTTATTACAGTTCAGAACGCTGTATCTCGCTAAATGACATCGTTCTTTAAGGTTTCACGATGCTTGCATGCGCTTTAACGAGAATATCACAACATAGCAGTTCCGCACTTGTAACGGTACAACACGCAGTATTTGGCTTGTTCATGCCGTTTTGTGTGCTTTCACAACATTTCACCTATCGCAGTTTCGTACTCGCAGTAAAACAACACTATCTCGTTAGATGACGTTGTTTTTGGTAGTTTCACGACACTACCTAGCTTAAACTAACATAACTCAACCTAACATAACCTTCGCACTTCTATCGTTAGAAAACGTTTTACTCGCTACTTTACATTGCTTTCTACAACAATACGACGGTTTCAAGCGCTTTCACATTAGATATCACAGTTCCCAACTTGTAAAGGTGAAAAACACTGCATCTCACTAAGTGACATTGTTTAATGCGGTTTCACGACGGTTCATACCTTGACCTAACGTAACCTAACCTAACCTAACCTAACCTTACCTAACCTAACCTAACCCAACCCAACCCAACCTAACCTAACCTAACCTAAACTAACCTAACCCAACCTAACCTAACCTAACCTAACCTAACCCAACCCAACCCAACCCAACCTAACCTAAGCTAACCTAACCAAACCTAACCTAACCTAACCTAACGTAACCTAACCTAACCTAACCTATTCTAACGTAACCTAACCTTTCCTGACCTAACCTAACCTAACGTAACCTAACCTAACCTAACCTAACATAACCTAACGTAACCTAACCTAACCTAACCTAACCTAACGTAACCTAACCTAACCTAACCTAACCCAACCTAACCCAACCCAACCCAACCCAAACCAACAACACCCAACCCAACCTAACCTAACCTAACCTAACCTTACCTAACCTAACCAAATTATCCTTACCTAACCTAACCTAACCTAACGTAACCTAACCTAACCTAACCTAACGTAACCTAACCTAACCTAACGTAACCTAACCTAACCTGACCTAACCCAACCTAACCTAACCTAACCTAACCTAACCCAACTCAACCCAACCTAACCTAATCTAACCTAACCTAACCTAACCTAACAAAACCTAACCTAACCTAACCTAACCTAACCTAACCTAACGACGGTTGCAAGCGCTTTCACATTAGATATCGCAGTTCCCGACTTTTAATGGTGAAAAACACTGCATCTCACTAATTGACATTGTTTAATGCGGTTTTACGACGGTTCATATTGTCACCAATCTTGTCTCACTCAAGGAAACCTTCCGCAGAACTGCTCGTCAAGCTAGGACAAAAAGAAAAACTGCTCCAACCCAACCTCTTCGTCCTCTTCCACACGAAAACCACGCGAATTCATGCGGCATTAAAAAGCGGCTCAATCCCAACCTCTTCGTCCTCTTCCACACGAAAACCACGCGAATTCATGCGGCATTAGTCCCCCCTTTTAAAAAGCATCGACTCGATGCTTCTAAATAAAAAGAAGAAAAGAAGAAAAAAAAAACCCATAATTAGAACACGCGTTGACGCAGAGAATGACAAAGTGAGTGCCAGGGAAAACAAAGAGGGCGCACAAGCACTTGGACCATGCGCGAACATAACAGCACCAGTGGAAGAGTCAAGAAAAAAAAACACCACATGAGATCACTGTCACGTTTGCGAAGTAACTCGCAAGCACAGAGACTATTGTGTGTAGTACGGCTTGAGTCGTACGACATGCACAGTTTCGGGCCGATGTTGTCGACGTGACGACACTGTGCCGTCCGGAAGTACTTCGTATGTAAGGTCACTCACACGTCGGATAACCTTGTATGGTCCGAAATAACGGCTCAGAAGCTTTTCAGACAAGTTCGCGAGTTCCAGCATCGCCTCTTGGAGACCTACCGGAGCCCCGACCGCCGCGATCGTGCTGAACGTGCATTGCATTCACGCATCCAGATGCCTAATGAGACCGTCACCATGTACGTGGAGGACATGACGCAGCTTTTCAGGCGAGCGGATCCGGCAATGCCAGAAGAAAAAAAGCTACGCTATCTGATGCGAGGCGTGAAGGAGCAGCTTTTTGCTGGTCTAGTGCGGAGTCCTCCGAAGAGTGTAGCAGAATTCCTGACCGAAGCCACTACGATGGAGAGGGTACTTCATCAGCGGTCAGCCCTACTCAACCGGCAAGTGAATTCTGCATCACCTACTGAATTTTCCGCCAGCTTCGGGAGCAACAGCATTGAGTGGATTCGCGAAATCGTCCGCTCCGTCGTCCGCGAGGAAATCGCGAAACTACACGGGGCGAGACAGCCGGAGGTAAGCAGCATCACCAATATTATTCGGGACGAGGTCCAGCAGGTGCTTCACAGCCGTCGCCCTCAACCAACGGTTACAAATCTAGAACCACCTCCTGCGTCCACTGATGTTGGGAACCGCACATATGCCGAAGCTCTGCGCACTTCCATGCCGGTCTCAAGCCCTGCAGTCCCAATCCAGACGATGCCGCCAGTTTCAATTCAATCTGCGCATGCTGGTTTGGACATCGACGGTCGCCGTGCCCCTCCGCGGAAGTCCGATATTTGGCGTACGTCGGATAGAAGACCCCTCTGCTTCCATTGCGGTGAAGCCGGTCACATCTACCGGGAATGTCCATACCGACAACTTGGACTGCGCGGTTTCTCTATTCATTCGCCTCGTCCCCTAGTTGGTCAGAGGCCAAGAGAAATTGAGGACTACCTCGCGCAGCAACGTCTGCCTTTCCCACGGCGTCAATCGCGGTCTCCATCTCCACGACGACCCGCAGCTATTGGACCACGTCTCAGTACGATGGCACGGGGACGTTCCCCAAGCCCTCGTCGGGAAAACTGAAGGCAGCGACCTTCGGGGGCGAGGTCGCTGGGACTAAAAGTGCGGAAGACCTCCTATCGACGCTTCCACAAAACGCTGCAGACATTGAATTGACGTCTGAGTGCAGTGCGAGAGAAATGCCGGATTGTGCGTCTGAACCCAGTGGCCGAGTCTCACTCGACATTCCCGTGCTGATAGACGGTCTTCAGGTCAGCGCATTGGTGGACACAGGTGCAGATTATTCTATTATGAGCGGAAAATTGGCAACCAGTCTTAAGAAAGTGATGACACCTTGGAATGGGACGCGTATTCGCACTGCTGGAGGCCACGTTATTACTCCATTGGGTCGCTGTACCGCAAGAGTGGAAATACGCGAGTCAACGTTTGTGGTAACCTGCCTCGTACTACGCGACTGTTCTCGTCAGCTCATCCTTGGAATGGACTTCCTTCGAGAGAATGGCGCGATCATAAATCTCCGCGAGCGAATGGTGACTTTCTCGACGCAACTTGCAACCGATCGAGGCGCTGATAGCTGTCGTAGACCTGCGCTGCGTGTTGCCGACGAAAGCGTGACGTTGCCTCCCCGAGCGACTGCTTTCGTAGAAGTCACCTGTGAAGACCTCCAAGACGGTGACGTGGTCGCCGAGAGCAACGTATCCCTTTTACTGCTTCAAGGTGTGTGTGCAGTGCGAAGCATTCTGCGTGTGCGTGACGGACGGTCGCAGATACTCGTCACAAATTTTAACTTCGAGCACCGACATCTTTTCCGCGGCACCACCGTGGCCTTCGGAGACCGTGTAGCGGATGTCACCGAGTGCTTCGCATCCGAGGAAATGGTTGATGGAGATAAGTTTCTGGACCACATCGACGTCAGTTCGAAGCTTTCGGACGAGAAGAAGGCCGCACTGCATACCCTGCTGAAGGAATTTAAATCTTGCTTCGCCTCTTCATCTAGAGTCGGTCAAACACCCCTCATAAAGCACCGAATTATTACCGACGATGATGTTCGCCCAATCCGCCAGCAACCTTACCGTGTTTCGGCTAAAGAACGCGAGACTATACAGACGCAGGTAAAGGAGATGCTTGACGACGGGGTGATACAACCGTCGAGCAGCCCGTGGTCCTCGCCAGTCGTTCTAGTAAAGAAGAAAGACGGAACGCTGCGATTCTGTGTTGACTACAGGAAACTCAATAGCGTCA
Organism: Rhipicephalus microplus; assembly: GCF_043290135.1. Classification (NCBI taxonomy): domain Eukaryota; kingdom Metazoa; phylum Arthropoda; class Arachnida; order Ixodida; family Ixodidae; genus Rhipicephalus; species Rhipicephalus microplus. The sequence continues at coordinate 466,816 of NW_027464668.1, forward strand.
CCAAAAAAGACGTCTACCCGCTTCCACGGGTTGATGATTCTCTCGACAGGCTACGACACGCGAAGTATTTTTCATCGATAGATTTGAAGAGCGGCTATTGGCAGATAGAGGTCGATGAGCGAGACAGAGAGAAGACAGCGTTTGTAACTCCCGATGGGCTTTATGAATTCAGAGTTCTTCCTTTCGGCCTCTGTTCGGCTCCCGCAACATTCCAGCGAATGATGGATACCGTCCTCGCTGGCTTGAAGTGGCAAAGCTGCCTTGTATACCTTGATGATGTGGTCATCTTTGCCGAGAGTTTCGAAGAACATCTGAAGCGTCTAAGAATGGTTCTGGAAGCTATTCGTTCGGCCGAACTCACGCTAAAACCCCAGAAGTGCCATTTCGGCTACGATGAGCTGAAATTTCTGGGACATGTTGTGAGTGCGGATGGAGTGCGGCCTGACCCAGAAAAAACTGCAGCAGTCGCCACCTTTCCTGTGCCGTCAGACAAAAAAGCGGTACGGCGTTTTCTCGGCTTGTGTGCTTATTATCGCCGATTCATTACCAACTTCTCGACGATAGCCGAACCGCTCACGCGACTCACCCGAGATGATGTACCGTTTGCCTGGACTACAGAGCAAGAAGCAGCTTTCACAGAGTTACGGCAGCGAATGCAAGAGGCACCTGTTCTTGCGCATTTTGATGAGGACGCTGATACCGAAGTTCACACGGATGCAAGCAACGTCGGACTTGGCGCTGTCCTTGTACAACGGCACAACGGCGTAGAACATGTCATAGCTTACGCCAGTCGTACTCTCTCTCGAGCCGAGGCCAACTACTCCACTTCAGAGAAGGAATGCCTCGCAGTCGTGTGGGCAACGGCAAAGTTTCGACCTTACCTCTACGGCCGTCCCTTCAAGGTGGTGACCGATCACCATTCGCTGTGTTGGCTGGCCAATCTCCGTGACCCGTCTGGTCGTCTCGCTCGGTGGAGTTTGCGCTTGCAAGAGTTTGACATCATGATTGTGTATAGGTCTGGGCGCAAGCACGAAGATGCCGACGCACTTTCTCGAGCACCCGTGGGACATCCTGATATGGACTCGGAATATGCTGATGGTTTTCTCGGAGCCCTCAGTGATTCTGACTTTATGTCTAGACAGAGAGCCGATCAGGAATTGCGCCCTATTATTGATTCCTTAGAAGGCCGAAATTCTCACACTCCTCGGCGCATCGCTCGCGAATTGTCATCCTTTTGTCTAAGGAGGGGCATTCTTTACAAGAAAAATGCTCGAGGTAGCAACAAAGCCTTCCTCCTCGTTGTACCAGCCGACATGCGGGATGACATCCTCCTCGCGTGCCATGACGAGCCCACGTCGGGACACTTGGGCTACTCGCGGACTCTCGCCAGAGTGCGCCAGCAGTACTATTGGCCACGACTTTCGACCAGTGTACACCGCTACGTGCAAGGCTGCCGCGAGTGCCAGCGTCGCAAGACGCCACCCGTGAAACCTGCGGGCCTTCTCCACCCTATTACACCACCACGGACACCTTTCGACCTCGTGGGAATGGACCTTCTAGGACCCTTCCCTTTGTCGGCCACTGGTAACAAATGGATTATAGTGGCAACCGATTACTTGACCCGGTATGCTGAGACAAAGGCATTACCCCGCGGCACGGCGTCTGAAGTGGCGAAGTTCTTCGTGCAGCACATCGTCCTCCGGCACGGCGCGCCGTCATGTGTGATTACGGATAGAGGAACATCATTTACGGCACAAATGCTAGAGGACATTTTCAGACTGAGCTGCACGAGTCACCGAAAAACAACGGCTTACCACCCACAAAGTAATGGACTGACGGAAAGGCTCAACAAGACCATAGCGGACATGCTGTCAATGTACGTGGACGTGCAGCACAAAACCTGGGACGATATCCTCCCATACGTCACGTTCGCATACAATACGGCAATGCAGGAAACAACCCGATTTTCACCTTTCCACCTTGTTTATGGACGCAACGTACAAACGATGCTTGACGCTATGCTGCCGTACGATAATAGCGATGCTCTTTCTCCAGAAGCCGAGCAATACACGCAGTACGCCGAAGAGGCTCGTCAACTGGCTCGCGTGAACATCGGTCACCAACAAGACGCAGATGCACGACGTTACAACCTTCGCCGTCGAAACGTCGCATACCACCCGGGTGAACGAGTGTGGGTGTGGACTCCTGTCCGACGACCAGGCTTGTCTGAAAAGCTTCTGAGCCGTTATTTCGGACCATACAAGGTTATCCGACGTGTGAGTGACCTTACATACGAAGTACTTCCGGACGGCACAGTGTCGTCACGTCGACAACATCGGCCCGAAACTGTGCATGTCGTACGACTCAAGCCGTACTACACACAATAGTCTCTGTGCTTGCGAGTTACTTCGCAAACGTGACAGTGATCTCATGTGGTGTTTTTTTTTTCTTGACTCTTCCACTGGTGCTGTTATGTTCGCGCATGGTCCAAGTGCTTGTGCGCCCTCTTTGTTTTCCCTGGCACTCACTTTGTCATTCTCTGCGTCAACGCGTGTTCTAATTATGGGGTTTTTTTTTTCTTCTTCTTTTTATTTAGAAGCATCGAGTCGATGCTTTTTAAAAGGGGGGACTAATGCCGCATGAATTCGCGTGGTTTTCGTGTGGAAGAGGACGAAGAGGTTGGGATTGAGCCGCTTTTTAATGCCGCATGAATTCGCGTGGTTTTCGTGTGGAAGAGGACGAAGAGGTTGGGTTGGAGCAGTTTTTCTTTTTGTCCTAGCTTGACGAGCAGTTCTGCGGAAGGTTTCCTTGAGTGAGACAAGATTGGTGACAAGATTTCGCACAATCCGGCATTTCTCTCGCACTGCACTCAGACGTCAATTCAATGTCTGCAGCGTTTTGTGGAAGCGTCGATAGGAGGTCTTCCGCACTTTTAGTCCCAGCGACCTCGCCCCCGAAGGTCGCTGCCTTCAGTTTTCCCGACGAGGGCTTGGGGAACGTCCCCGTGCCATCGTACTGAGACGTGGTCCAATAGCTGCGGGTCGTCGTGGAGATGGAGACCGCGATTGACGCCGTGGGAAAGGCAGACGTTGCTGCGCGAGGTAGTCCTCAATTTCTCTTGGCCTCTGACCAACTAGGGGACGAGGCGAATGAATAGAGAAACCGCGCAGTCCAAGTTGTCGGTATGGACATTCCCGGTAGATGTGACCGGCTTCACCGCAATGGAAGCAGAGGGGTCTTCTATCCGACGTACGCCAAATATCGGACTTCCGCGGAGGGGCACGGCGACCGTCGATGTCCAAACCAGCATGCGCAGATTGAATTGAAACTGGCGGCATCGTCTGGATTGGGACTGCAGGGCTTGAGACCGGCATGGAAGTGCGCAGAGCTTCGGCATATGTGCGGTTCCCAACATCAGTGGACGCAGGAGGTGGTTCTAGATTTGTAACCGTTGGTTGAGGGCGACGGCTGTGAAGCACCTGCTGGACCTCGTCCCGAATAATATTGGTGATGCTGCTTACCTCCGGCTGTCTCGCCCCGTGTAGTTTCGCGATTTCCTCGCGGACGACGGAGCGGACGATTTCGCGAATCCACTCAATGCTGTTGCTCCCGAAGCTGGCGGAAAATTCAGTAGGTGATGCAGAATTCACTTGCCGGTTGAGTAGGGCTGACCGCTGATGAAGTACCCTCTCCATCGTAGTGGCTTCGGTCAGGAATTCTGCTACACTCTTCGGAGGACTCCGCACTAGACCAGCAAAAAGCTGCTCCTTCACGCCTCGCATCAGATAGCGTAGCTTTTTTTCTTCTGGCATTGCCGGATCCGCTCGCCTGAAAAGCTGCGTCATGTCCTCCACGTACATGGTGACGGTCTCATTAGGCATCTGGATGCGTGAATGCAATGCACGTTCAGCACGATCGCGGCGGTCGGGGCTCCGGTAGGTCTCCAAGAGGCGATGCTGGAACTCGCGCCAGGATGTCAAGACATCACTTCTGTTCATGAACCACGTTCGGGCGCCGTCTTTCAAACACGCGTAGACGTTGCGGAGTTTGGCGGCTTCGTCCCAGTAGTTGATCGCTGCGACGTGTTCGAACTCGCTCAGCCAGTCGTCCACATCCTCAAACAGCTCTCCGTGAAAGGGACTAGGCATCAGCGGGTTCTGGACAGTGCAATAAATTGGTGCCGACGACGTAGGAGTTTCCATGACGCCTTGAGGCGAAGTCATAGTCGCTCTATGGATAAGCTGTGCCGGTGTCTCTGGTGGTAGGCCTCGTTGGCGGCGGCTTGTTCTGTGAACTGGCGTGTCCACGGGCACAGGGCTTGTGTTCCGGCTCCTGGATGGGCTCTTGTGCATGGGGTGCGTCGTCAGTTGTCGTACCCAGCAGCTCCACCAATCTTGTCACCAATCTTGTCTCACTCAAGGAAACCTTCCGCAGAACTGCTCGTCAAGCTAGGACAAAAAGAAAAACTGCTCCAACCCAACCTCTTCGTCCTCTTCCACACGAAAACCACGCGAATTCATGCGGCAATAGCGATGCTCTTTCTCCAGAAGCCGAGCAATACACGCAGTACGCCGAAGAGGCTCGTCAACTGGCTCGCGTGAACATCGGTCACCAACAAGACGCAGATGCACGACGTTACAACCTTCGCCGTCGAAACGTCGCATACCACCCGGGTGAACGAGTGTGGGTGTGGACTCCTGTCCGACGACCAGGCTTGTCTGAAAAGCTTCTGAGCCGTTATTTCGGACCATACAAGGTTATCCGACGTGTGAGTGACCTTACATACGAAGTACTTCCGGACGGCACAGTGTCGTCACGTCGACAACATCGGCCCGAAACTGTGCATGTCGTACGACTCAAGCCGTACTACACACAATAGTCTCTGTGCTTGCGAGTTACTTCGCAAACGTGACAGTGATCTCATGTGGTGTTTTTTTTTTCTTGACTCTTCCACTGGTGCTGTTATGTTCGCGCATGGTCCAAGTGCTTGTGCGCCCTCTTTGTTTTCCCTGGCACTCACTTTGTCATTCTCTGCGTCAACGTGTGTTCTAATTATGGGTTTTTTTTTCTTCTTCTTTTTATTTAGAAGCATCGAGTCGATGCTTTTTAAAAGGGGGGACTAATGCCGCATGAATTCGCGTGGTTTTCGTGTGGAAGAGGACGAAGAGGTTGGGATTGAGCCGCTTTTTAATGCCGCATGAATTCGCGTGGTTTTCGTGTGGAAGAGGACGAAGAGGTTGGGTTGGAGCAGTTTTTCTTTTTGTCCTAGCTTGACGAGCAGTTCTGCGGAAGGTTTCCTTGAGTGAGACAAGATTGGTGACACTATTATCGTACGGCAGCATAGCGTCAAGCATCGTTTGTACGTTGCGTCCATAAACAAGGTGGAAAGGTGAAAATCGGGTTGTTTCCTGCATTGCCGTATTGTATGCGAACGTGACGTATGGGAGGATATCGTCCCAGGTTTTGTGCTGCACGTCCACGTACATTGACAGCATGTCCGCTATGGTCTTGTTGAGCCTTTCCGTCAGTCCATTACTTTGTGGGTGGTAAGCCGTTGTTTTTCGGTGACTCGTGCAGCTCAGTCTGAAAATGTCCTCTAGCATTTGTGCCGTAAATGATGTTCCTCTATCCGTAATCACACATGACGGCGCGCCGTCATGCCGCATGAATTCGCGTGGTTTTCGTGTGGAAGAGGACGAAGAGGTTGGGATTGAGCCGCTTTTTAATGCCGCATGAATTCGCGTGGTTTTCGTGTGGAAGAGGACGAAGAGGTTGGGTTGGAGCAGTTTTTCTTTTTGTCCTAGCTTGACGAGCAGTTCTGCGGAAGGTTTCCTTGAGTGAGACAAGATTGGTGACAAGATTGGTGGAGCTGCTGGGTACGACAACTGACGACGCACCCCATGCACAAGAGCCCATCCAGGAGCCGGAACACAAGCCCTGTGCCCGTGGACACGCCAGTTCACAGAACAAGCCGCCGCCAACGAGGCCTACCACCAGAGACACCGGCACAGCTTATCCATAGAGCGACTATGACTTCGCCTCAAGGCGTCATGGAAACTCCTACGTCGTCGGCACCAATTTATTGCACTGTCCAGAACCCGCTGATGCCTAGTCCCTTTCACGGAGAGCTGTTTGAGGATGTGGACGACTGGCTGAGCGAGTTCGAACACGTCGCAGCGATCAACTACTGGGACGAAGCCGCCAAACTCCGCAACGTCTACGCGTGTTTGAAAGACGGCGCCCGAACGTGGTTCATGAACAGAAGTGATGTCTTGACATCCTGGCGCGAGTTCCAGCATCGCCTCTTGGAGACCTACCGGAGCCCCGACCGCCGCGATCGTGCTGAACGTGCATTGCATTCACGCATCCAGATGCCTAATGAGACCGTCACCATGTACGTGGAGGACATGACGCAGCTTTTCAGGCGAGCGGATCCGGCAATGCCAGAAGAAAAAAAGCTACGCTATCTGATGCGAGGCGTGAAGGAGCAGCTTTTTGCTGGTCTAGTGCGGAGTCCTCCGAAGAGTGTAGCAGAATTCCTGACCGAAGCCACTACGATGGAGAGGGTACTTCATCAGCGGTCAGCCCTACTCAACCGGCAAGTGAATTCTGCATCACCTACTGAATTTTCCGCCAGCTTCGGGAGCAACAGCATTGAGTGGATTCGCGAAATCGTCCGCTCCGTCGTCCGCGAGGAAATCGCGAAACTACACGGGGCGAGACAGCCGGAGGTAAGCAGCATCACCAATATTATTCGGGACGAGGTCCAGCAGGTGCTTCACAGCCGTCGCCCTCAACCAACGGTTACAAATCTAGAACCACCTCCTGCGTCCACTGATGTTGGGAACCGCACATATGCCGAAGCTCTGCGCACTTCCATGCCGGTCTCAAGCCCTGCAGTCTCAATCCCAACCTCTTCGTCCTCTTCCACACGAAAACCACGCGAATTCATGCGGCAATATCTTAACCTAACCTAACATTCGCACTTGTATCTAAAAACGCTCTATTACACTGTTTTGTTCACAATTACCATATTTGCATAACCTCACAGTTTTTCACCAACTTATTGCAGTACAGAACGTTGTATCTCGCTAAATGACATTATTCTTTAAGGTTTCACGATGCTTGCATGCGCTTTAACGAGAATATCACAATATAGCAGTTTCGCACTTGTAACGGTAGAACACGCAGTATTTGGCTTGCTCATGCCGTTTTGTGTGCTTTCACAACATTTCACCTATCGCAGTTTAATACTCGCTATAAAACAACACTATCTCGTTAGATGACGTCGTTTTTGGTAGTTTCACGACGCTACCTAGCTTAAACTAACCTAACCTAACCTAACCTTCGCACTTCTATCGTTAGAAAACGTTTTACTCGCAACTTTACAATGTTTTCTACAAGATTACGACGGTTTCATGCGCTTTCACATTAGATATCGTAGTTCCCGACTTGTAATGTTGAAAAACACTACATCTCACTAAGTGACATTGTTTAATGCGGTTTTACGACGGTTGATATGTCAACCTAACCTAACATTCGCACTTGTATCTAAAGACGCTCAATTACACTGTTTTGTTCACAATTACGATATTTGCTTGACCTCACAGTTTCTCACCAACTTATTACAGTACAGAACGCTGTATCTCGCTAAATGACATCGTTCTTTAAGGTTTCACGATACTTGCATGCGCTTTACCGAGAATGTCAAAACATAGCAGTTTCGCACTTGTAACGGTACAACACGCAGTATTTGGCTTGTTCATGCCGTTTTGTGTGCTTTCACATTTTACCTATCGCAGTTTCGTACTCGCAATAAAACAACACTATCTCGTTAGATGACGTCGTTTTTGGTGGTTTCACGACGCTACCTAGCTTAAACTAACATAACTCAACCTAACATAACCTTCGCACTTCTATCGTTAGAAAACGTTTTACTCGCTACTTTACATTGCTTTCTACAACATCACGACGGTTTCAAGCGCTTTCACATTAGATATCGCAGTTCCCAACTTGTAAAGGTGAAAAACACTGCATCTCACTAAGTGACATTGTTTATTGCGGTTTTACAACGGTTCATACCTTAACCTAACGTAACCTAACCTAACCTAACGCAACCTAACCTAACATAACCTAACCTAACATAACCTAACCTAACCTAACCTAACCAAACCTAACCTAACGTAACCTAACCTAACCTAACCTAACCTAACCTAACGACGTTTGCAAGCGCTTTCACATTAGATATCGCAGTTCCCAATTTGTAAAGGTGAAAAACACTGCATCTCACTAAGTGACATTGTTTAATGCGGTTTTAGCGCGGTTCGTATTTTAACCTAAGCTAACCTAACCTAACCTAACCCAACCTAACCTAACATAACCTAACCTAACCTAACCTAACCAAACCTAACCTAACGTAACCTAACCTAACCTAACCTAACCTAACCTAACGACGTTTGCAAGCGCTTTCACATTAGATATCGCAGTTCCCGACTTGTAATGGTGAAAAACACTGCATCTCACTAAGTGACATTGTTTAATGCGGTTTTACGACGGTTCATATCTTAACCTAACCTAACATTCGCACTTGTATTAAAAAACGCTCTATTACACTGTTTCGTTCACAATTAGGATATTTGCATAACCTCACAGTTTTTCACCAACTTATTGCAGTACGGAACGCTGTATCTCGCTAAATGACATTGTTCTTTAAGGTTTCACGATGCTTGCATGCGCTTTAACAAGAATATCACAACATAGCAGTTTCGCACTTGTAACGGTACAACACGCAGTATTTGGCTTGTTCATGCCGTTTTGTGTGCTTTCACAACATTTCACCTATCGCAGTTTCGTACTCGCAATAAAACAACACTATCTCGTTAGATGACGTTGTTTTTGGTAGTTTCACGACGCTACCTAGCCTAAACTAACATAACTCAACCTAACATAACCTTCGCACTTCTATCGTTAGAAAACGTTTTACTCGCTTCTTTACATTGCTTTCTACAACATTACGACGGTTTCAAGCGCTTTCACATTAGATATCACAGTTCCCAACTTGTAAAGGTGAAAAACACTGCATCTCACTAAGTGACATTGCCTAATGCGGTTTTACGATGGTTCATACCTTAACCTAACGTAACCTAACCTAACCTAACCTAACCTTACCTAACCTAACCTAACCTAACCCAACCCGACCCAACCTAACCTAACCTAACCTAACCTAAACTAACCTAACCCAACCTAACCTAACCTAACCTAACCTAACCCAACCTAACCCAACCCAACCCAACCTAACCTAACCTAAGCTAACCTAACCTAACCTAACCAAACCTAACCTAACCTAACTTAACCTAACCTAACGTAACCTAACCTAACCTAACCTATTCTAACGTAACCTAACCTTACCTGACCTAACCTAACCTAACGTAACCTAACCTAACCTAACATTACCTAACATAACCTAACCTAACCTAACCTACCCTAACATAACCTAACCTAACCTAACCCAACCTAACCCAACCCAACCCAACCCAACAACACCCAACCCAACCTAACCTAACCTAACCTAACCTTACCTAACCTAACCAAATTATCCTTACCTAACCTAACCTAACCTAACGTAACCTAACCTAACCTAACCTAACGTAACCTAACCTAACCTAACGTAACCTAACCCAACCTAACCTAACCTAACCTAACCTAACCTAACCCAACTCAACCCAACCTAATCTAACCTAACCTAACCTAACCTAACCTAACCTAACCTTACCAAACCTAACCTAACCTAACCTAACCTAACCTAACGACGGTTGCAAGCGCTTTCACATTAGATATCGCAGTTCCCCACTTTTAATGGTGAAAAACACTGCATCTCACTAATTGACATTGTTTAATGCGGTTTTACGACGGTTCATATCTTAACCTAACCTAACATTCGCACTTGTATCTAAAAACGCTCTATTACACTGTTTTGTTCACAATTACAATATTTGCATAACCTCACAGTTTTTCACCAACTCATTGCAGTACAGAACGTTGTATCTCGCTAAATGACATTGTTCTTTAAGGTTTCACGATGCTTGCATGCGCTTTAACGAGAATATCACAATATAGCAGTTTCGCACTTGTAACGGTAGAACACGCAGTATTTGGCTTGTTCATTCCGTTTTGTGTGCTTTCACAACATTTCACCTATCGCAGTTTAATACTCGCTATAAAACAACACTATCTCGTTAGATGACGTCGTTTTTGGTAGTTTCACGACGCTACCTAGCTTAAACTAACCTAACCTAACCTAACCTTCGCACTTCTATGGTTAGAAAACGTTTTACTCACCACATTACAATGTTTTCTACAACATTACGACGGTTTCAAGCGCTTTCACATTAGATATCACAGTTCCCAACTTGTAAAGGTGAAAAACACTGCATCTCACTAAGTGACATTGTTTAATGCGGTTTTACGACGGTTCATACCTTAACCTAACGTAACCTAACCTAACCTAACCTAACCTTACCTAACCTAACCTAACCTAACCCAACCCAACCCAACCTAACCTAACCTAACCTAACCTAAACTAACCTAACCCAACCTAACCTAACCTAACCTAACCTAACCCAACCCAACCCAACCTAACCTAACCTAAGCTAACCTAACCAAACCTAACCTAACCTAACTTAACCTAACCTAACGTAACCTAACCTAACCTAACCTATTCTAACGTAACCTAACCTTTCCTGACCTAACCTAACCTAACGTAACCTAACCTAACCTAACATAACCTAACGTAACCTAACCTAACCTAACCTAACCTAACGTAACCTAAGCTAACCTAACCCAACCTAACCCAACCCAACCCAACCCAACCCAACCTAACCTAACCTAACCTAACCTTACCTAAAATAACCAAATTATCCTTACCTAACCTAACCTAACCTAACCTAACGTAACCTAACCTAAGCTAACGTAACCTAACTTAACCTAACCTAACCCAACCTAACCTAACCTAACCTAACCTAACCCAACTCAACCCAACCTAACCTAATCTAACCTAACCTAACCTAACAAAACCTAACCTAACCTAACCTAACCTAACCTAACGACGGTTGCAAGCGCTTTCACATTAGATATCGCAGTTCCCGACTTTTAATGGTGAAAAACACTGCATCTCACTAATTGACATTGTTTAATGCGGTTTTACGACGGTTCATATCTTAACCTAACCTAACATTCGCACTTGTATCTAAAAACGCTCTATTACACTGTTTTGTTCACAATTACCATATTTGCATAACCTCACAGTTTTTCACCAACTTATTGCAGTACAGAACGTTGTATCTCGCTAAATGACATTGTTCTTTAAGGTTTCACGATGCTTGCATGCGCTTTAACGAGAATATCACAATATAGCAGTTTCGCACTTGTAACGGTAGAACACGCAGTATTTGGCTTGTTCATGCCGTTTTGTGTGCTTTCACAACATTTCACCTATCGCAGTTTAATACTCGCTATAAAACAACACTATCTCGTTAGATGACGTCGTTTTTGGTGGTTTCACGACGCTACCTGGCTTAAACTAACATAACTCAACCTAACATAACCTTCGCACTTCTATCGTTAGAAAACGTTTTACTCGCTACTTTGCATTGCTTTCTACAACATTACGACGGTTTCAAGCGCTTTCACATTAGATATCGCAGTTCCCAACTTTTAAAGGTGAAAAACACTGCATCTCACTAAGTGACATTGTTTAATGCCGTTTTAGCGCGGTTCATATCTTAACCTAACCTAACCTAACCTAACCTAACATAACCTAACCTAACCTAACCTAACCAAACCTAACCTAACGTAACCTAACCTAACCTAACCTAACCTAACCTAACGACGTTTGCAAGCGCTTTCACATTAGATATCGCAGTTCCCGACTTGTAATGGTGAAAAACACTGCATCTCACTAAGTGCCATTGTTTAATGCGGTTTTACGACGGTTCATATCTTAACCTAACCTAACATTCGTACTTGTATGGAAAAACGCTCTATTACACTGTTTCGTTCACAATTACGATATTTGCATAACCTCACAGTTTTTCACCAACTTATTGCAGTACAGAACGCTGTATCTCGCTAAATGACATCGTTCTTTAAGGTTTCACGATGCTTGCATGCGCTTTAACAAGAATATCACATTATAGCAGTTTCGCACTTGTAACGGTACAACACGCAGTATCTGGCTTGTTCAAGCCGTTTTGTGTACTTTCACAACATTTCACCTATTGCAGTTACGTACATGCAATAAAACAACGCTATCTCGTAAGTTGACGTCCTTTTTGGTGGTCTCACGACGCTACATAGCTTAAACTAACATAACTCAAGCTAACCTTCGCACTTCTATCGTTAGAAAACGTTTTACTCGCAACTTTACAATGTTTTCTACAAGACTACGACGGTTTCATGCGCTTTCACATTAGATATCGTAGTTCCCGACTTGTAATGTTGAAAAACACTACATCTCACTAAGTGACATTGTTTAATGCGGTTTTACGACGGTTGATATCTCAACCTAACCTAACATTCGCACTTGTATCTAAATACGCTCAATTACACTGTTTCGTTCACAATTACGATATTTGCTTGACCTCACAGTTTCTCACCAACTTATTACAGTTCAGAACGCTGTATCTCGCTAAATGACATCGTTCTTTAAGGTTTCACGATGCTTGCATGCGCTTTAACGAGAATATCACAACATAGCAGTTCCGCACTTGTAACGGTACAACACGCAGTATTTGGCTTGTTCATGCCGTTTTGTGTGCTTTCACAACATTTCACCTATCGCAGTTTCGTACTCGCAATAAAACAACACTATCTCGTTAGATGACGTGGTTTTTGGTAGTTTCACGACGCCACCTAGCTTAAACTAACATAACTCAACCTAACATAACCTTCGCACTTCTATCGTTAGAAAACGTTTTACTCGCTACTTTACATTGCTTTCTACAACATTACGACGGTTTCAAGCGCTTTCACATTAGATATCACAGTTCCCAACTTGTAAAGGTGAAAAACACTGCATCTCACTAAGTGACATTGTTTAATGCGGTTTTACGACGGTTCATACCTTAACCTAACGTAACCTAACCTAACCTAACCTAACCTTACCTAACCTAACCTAACCTAACCCAACCCAACCCAACCTAACCTAACCTAACCTAACCTAAACTAACCTAACCCAACCTAACCTAACCTAACCTAACCTAACCCAACCCAACCCAACCCAACCTAACCTAACCTAAGCTAACCTAACCAAACCTAACCTAACCTAACTTAACCTAACCTAACGTAACCTAACCTAACCTAACCTATTCTAACGTAACCTAACCTTTCCTGACCTAACCTAACCTAACGTAACCTAACCTAACCTAACATAACCTAACGTAACCTAACCTAACCTAACCTAACCTAACGTAACCTAAGCTAACCTAACCCAACCTAACCCAACCCAACCCAACCTAACCTAACCTAACCTAACCTTACCTAAAATAACCAAATTATCCTTACCTAACCTAACCTAACCTAACCTAACGTAACCTAACCTAAGCTAACGTAACCTAACTTAACCTAACCTAACCCAACCTAACCTAACCTAACCTAACCTAACCCAACTCAACCCAACCTAACCTAATCTAACCTAACCTAACCTAACAAAACCTAACCTAACCTAACCTAACCTAACCTAACGACGGTTGCAAGCGCTTTCACATTAGATATCGCAGTTCCCGACTTTTAATGGTGAAAAACACTGCATCTCACTAATTGACATTGTTTAATGCGGTTTTACGACGGTTCATATCTTAACCTAACCTAACATTCGCACTTGTATCTAAAAACGCTCTATTACACTGTTTTGTTCACAATTACCATATTTGCATAACCTCACAGTTTTTCACCAACTTATTGCAGTACAGAACGTTGTATCTCGCTAAATGACATTGTTCTTTAAGGTTTCACGATGCTTGCATGCGCTTTAACGAGAATATCACAATATAGCAGTTTCGCACTTGTAACGGTAGAACACGCAGTATTTGGCTTGTTCATGCCGTTTTGTGTGCTTTCACAACATTTCACCTATCGCAGTTTAATACTCGCTATAAAACAACACTATCTCGTTAGATGACGTCGTTTTTGGTAGTTTCACGACGCTACCTAGCTTAAACTAACCTAACCTAACCTAACCTTCGCACTTCTATCGTTAGAAAACATTTTACTCGCAACTTTACAATGTTTTCTACAAGATTACGACGGTTTCATGCGCTTTCACATTAGATATCGTAGTTCCCGACTCGTAATGTTGAAAAACACTACATCTCACTAAGTGACATTGTTTAATGCGGTTTTACGACGGTTGATATGTCAACCCAACCTAACATTCGCACTTGTATCTAAAGACGCTCAATTACACTGTTTCGTTCACAATTACGATATTTGCTTGACCTCACAGTTTCTCACCAACTTATTACAGTACAGAACGCTGTATCTCGCTAAATGACATCGTTCTTTAAGGTTTCACGATACTTGCATGCGCTTTACCGAGAATGTCACAACATAGCAGTTTCGCACTTGTAACGGTACAACACGCAGTATTTGGCTTGTTCATGCCGTTTTGTGTGCTTTCACAACATTTCACCTATCGCAGTTTCGTACTCGCAATAAACAACACTATCTCGTTAGATGACGTCGTTTTTGGTGGTTTCACGACGCTACCTGGCTTAAACTAACATAACCTAACATAACCTTCGCACTTCTATCGTTAGAAAACGTTTTACTCGCTACTTTGCATTGCTTTCTACAACATTACGACGGTTTCAAGCGCTTTCACATTAGATATCGCAGTTCCCAACTTTTAAAGGTGAAAAACACTGCATCTCACTAAGTGACATTGTTTAATGCCGTTTTAGCGCGGTTCATATCTTAACCTAACCTAACCTAACCTAACCTAACATAACCTAACCTAACCTAACCTAACCAAACCTAACCTAACGTAACCTAACCTAACCTAACCTAACCTAACCTAACGACGTTTGCAAGCGCTTTCACATTAGATATCGCAGTTCCCGACTTGTAATGGTGAAAAACACTGCATCTCACTAAGTGCCATTGTTTAATGCGGTTTTACGACGGTTCATATCTTAACCTAACCTAACATTCGTACTTGTATGGAAAAACGCTCTATTACACTGTTTCGTTCACAATTACGATATTTGCATAACCTCACAGTTTTTCACCAACTTATTGCAGTACAGAACGCTGTATCTCGCTAAATGACATCGTTCTTTAAGGTTTCACGATGCTTGCATGCGCTTTAACAAGAATATCACATTATAGCAGTTTCGCACTTGTAACGGTACAACACGCAGTATCTGGCTTGTTCAAGCCGTTTTGTGTACTTTCACAACATTTCACCTATTGCAGTTACGTACATGCAATAAAACAACGCTATCTCGTAAGTTGACGTCCTTTTTGGTGGTCTCACGACGCTACATAGCTTAAACTAACATAACTCAAGCTAACCTTCGCACTTCTATCGTTAGAAAACGTTTTACTCGCAACTTTACAATGTTTTCTACAAGACTACGACGGTTTCATGCGCTTTCACATTAGATATCGTAGTTCCCGACTTGTAATGTTGAAAAACACTACATCTCACTAAGTGACATTGTTTAATGCGGTTTTACGACGGTTGATATCTCAACCTAACCTAACATTCGCACTTGTATCTAAATACGCTCAATTACACTGTTTCGTTCACAATTACGATATTTGCTTGACCTCACAGTTTCTCACCAACTTATTACAGTTCAGAACGCTGTATCTCGCTAAATGACATCGTTCTTTAAGGTTTCACGATGCTTGCATGCGCTTTAACGAGAATATCACAACATAGCAGTTCCGCACTTGTAACGGTACAACACGCAGTATTTGGCTTGTTCATGCCGTTTTGTGTGCTTTCACAACATTTCACCTATCGCAGTTTCGTACTCGCAATAAAACAACACTATCTCGTTAGATGACGTGGTTTTTGGTAGTTTCACGACGCCACCTAGCTTAAACTAACATAACTCAACCTAACATAACCTTCGCACTTCTATCGTTAGAAAACGTTTTACTCGCTACTTTACATTGCTTTCTACAACATTACGACGGTTTCAAGCGCTTTCACATTAGATATCACAGTTCCCAACTTGTAAAGGTGAAAAACACTGCATCTCACTAAGTGACATTGTTTAATGCGGTTTTAGCGCGGTTCATATCTTAACCTAACCTAACCTAACCTAACCTAACCCAACCTAACCTAACATAACCTAACCTAACCTAACCTAACCAAACCTAACCTAACGTAACCTAACCTAACCTAACCTAACCTAACCTAACCTAACGACGTTTGCAAGCGCTTTCACATTAGATATCGCAGTTCCCGACTTGTAATGGTGAAAAACACAGCATCTCACTAAGTGACATTGTTTAATGCGGTTTTAGTGCGGTTCATATCTTAACCTAACCTAACCTTACCTAACCCAACCTAACCTAACCTAACCTAACCAAACCTTACCTAACATCCCTAACCTAACCTAACCTAACCTAACCTAACCTAACCAAACCTAACCTAACCTAACCTAACGTAACCTAACCTAACCTAACCTAACCTAACCTAACGACGTTTGCAAGCGCTTTCACATTAGATATCGCAGTTCCCGACTTGTAATGGTGAAAAACACTGCATCTCATCAAGTGACATTGTTTAATGCGGTTTTACGACGGTTCATATCTTAACCTAACCTAAAATTCGCACTTGTAATAAAAAACGCTCTATTACAATGTTTCGTTCACAATTAGGATATTTGCATAACCTCACAGTTTTTCACCAACTTATTGCAGTACAGAACGCTGTATCTCGCTAAATGACATCGTTCTTTAAGGTTTCACGATGCTTGCATGCGCTTTAACGAGAATATCACAACATAGCAGTTTCGCACTTGTAACGGTACAACACGCAGTATTTGGCTTGTTCATGCCGTTTTGCGTGCTTTCACAACATTTCACCTATCGCAGTTTCGTACTCGCAGTAAAACAACACTATCTCGTTAGATGACGTTGTTTTTGGTAGTTTCACGACACTACCTAGCTTAAACTAACATAACTCAACCTAACATAACCTTCGCACTTCTATCGTTAGAAAACGTTTTACTCGCTACTTTACATTGCTTTCTACAACAATACGACGGTTTCAAGCGCTTTCACATTAGATATCACAGTTCCCAACTTGTAAAGGTGAAAAACACTGCATCTCACTAAGTGACATTGTTTTATGCGGTTTTACGACGGTTCATACCTTAACCTAACGTAACCTAACCTAACCTAACCTAACCTTACCTAACCTAACCCAACCCAACCCAACCTAACCTAACCTAACCTAAACTAACCTAACCCAACCTAACCTAACCTAACCTAACCTAACCCAACCCAACCCAACCCAACCTAACCTAAGCTAACCTAACCAAACCTAACCTAACCTAACCTAACGTAACCTAACCTAACCTAACCTATTCTAACGTAACCTAACCTTTCCTGACCTAACCTAACCTAACGTAACCTAACCTAACCTAACCTAACATAACCTAACGTAACCTAACCTAACCTAACCTAACCTAACGTAACCTAACCTAACCTAACCCAACCTAACCCAACCCAACCCAACCCAAACCAACAACACCCAACCCAACCTAACCTAACCTAACCTAACCTTACCTAACCTAACCAAATTATCCTTACCTAACCTAACCTAACCTAACGTAACCTAACCTAACCTAACCTAACCTAACGTAACCTAACCTAACCTAACCTAACCTAACCTAACCCAACTCAACCCAACCTAACCTAATCTAACCTAACCTAACCTAACCTAACAAAACCTAACCTAACCTAACCTAACCTAACCTAACCTAACGACGGTTGCAAGCGCTTTCACATTAGATATCGCAGTTCCCGACTTTTAATGGTGAAAAACACTGCATCTCACTAATTGACATTGTTTAATGCGGTTTTACGACGGTTCATATCTTAACCTAACCTAACATTCGCACTTGTATCTAAAAACGCTCTATTACACTGTTTTGTTCACAATTACCATATTTGCATAACCTCACAGTTTTTCACCAACTTATTGCAGTACAGAACGTTGTATCTCGCTAAATGACATTATTCTTTAAGGTTTCACGATGCTTGCATGCGCTTTAACGAGAATATCACAATATAGCAGTTTCGCACTTGTAACGGTAGAACACGCAGTATTTGGCTTGTTCATGCCGTTTTGTGTGCTTTCACAACATTTCACCTATCGCAGTTTAATACTCGCTATAAAACAACACTATCTCGTTAGATGACGTCGTTTTTGGTAGTTTCACGACGCTACCTAGCTTAAACTAACCTAACCTAACCTAACCTTCGCACTTCTATCGTTAGAAAACGTTTTACTCGCAACTTTACAATGTTTTCTACAAGTTTACGACGGTTTCATGCGCTTTCACATTAGATATCGTAGTTCCAGACTTGTAATGTTGAAAAACACTACATCTCACTAAGTGACATTGTTTAATGCGGTTTTACGATGGTTGATATGTCAACCTAACCTAACATTCGCACTTGTATCTAAAGACGCTCAATTACACTGTTTCGTTCACAATTACGATATTTGCTTGACCTCACAGTTTCTCACCAACTTATTACAGTACAGAACGCTGTATCTCGCTAAATGACATCGTTCTTTAAGGTTTCACGATACTTGCATGCGCTTTACCGAGAATGTCACAACATAGCAGTTTCGCACTTGTAACGGTACAACACGCAGTATTTGGCTTGTTCATGCCGTTTTGTGTGCTTTCACAACATTTCACCTATCGCAGTTTCGTACTCGCAATAAACAACACTATCTCGTTAGATGACGTCGTTTTTGGTGGTTTCACGACGCTACCTAGCTTAAACTAACATAACTCAACCTAACATAACCTTCGCACTTCTATCGTTAGAAAACGTTTTACTCGCTACTTTACATTGCTTTCTACAACATTACGACGGTTTCAAGCGATTTCACATTAGATATCGCAGTTCCCAACTTGTAAAGGTGAAAAACACTGCATCTCACTAAGTGACATTGTTTAATGCGGTTTTAGCGCGGTTCATATCTTAACCTAACCTAACCTAACCTAACCTAACCTAACCTAACCTAACCTAACGACGTTTGCAAGCGCTTTCACATTAGATATCGCAGTTCCCGACTTGTAATGGTGAAAAACACTGCATCTCACTAAGTGCCATTGTTTAATGCGGTTTTACGACGGTTCATATCTTAACCTAACCTAACATTCGTACTTGTATGGAAAAACGCTCTATTACACTGTTTCGTTCACAATTACGATATTTGCATAACCTCACAGTTTTTCACCAACTTATTGCAGTACAGAACGCTGTATCTCGCTAAATGACATCGTTCTTTAAGGTTTCACGATGCTTGCATGCGCTTTAACAAGAATATCACATTATAGCAGTTTCGCACTTGTAACGGTACAACACGCAGTATCTGGCTTGTTCAAGCCGTTTTGTGTACTTTCACAACATTTCACCTATTGCAGTTACGTACATGCAATAAAACAACGCTATCTCGTTAGTTGACGTCCTTTTTGGTGGTCTCACGACGCTACATAGCTTAAACTAACATAACTCAAGCTAACCTTCGCACTTCTATCGTTAGAAAACGTTTTACTCGCAACTTTACAATGTTTTCTACAAGATTACGACAGTTTCATGCGCTTTCACATTAGATATCGTAGTTCCCGACTTGTAATGTTGAAAAACACTACATCTCACTAAGTGACATTGTTTAATGCGGTTTTACGACGGTTGATATCTCAATCTAACCTAACATTCGCACTTGTATCTAAATACGCTCAATTACACTGTTTCGTTCACAATTACGATATTTGCTTGACCTCACAGTTTCTCACCAACTTATTACAGTTCAGAACGCTGTATCTCGCTAAATGACATCGTTCTTTAAGGTTTCACGATGCTTGCATGCGCTTTAACAAGAATATCACATTATAGCAGTTTCGCACTTGTAACGGTACAACACGCAGTATCTGGCTTGTTCAAGCCGTTTTGTGTACTTTCACAACATTTCACCTATTGCAGTTACGTACATGCAATAAAACAACGCTATCTCGTTAGTTGACGTCCTTTTTGGTGGTCTCACGACGCTACATAGCTTAAACTAACATAACTCAAGCTAACCTTCGCACTTCTATCGTTAGAAAACGTTTTACTCGCAACTTTACAATGTTTTCTACAAGATTACGACAGTTTCATGCGCTTTCACATTAGATATCGTAGTTCCCGACTTGTAATGTTGAAAAACACTACATCTCACTAAGTGACATTGTTTAATGCGGTTTTACGACGGTTGATATCTCAACCTAACCTAACATTCGCACTTGTATCTAAATACGCTCAATTACACTGTTTCGTTCACAATTACGATATTTGCTTGACCTCACAGTTTCTCACCAACTTATTACAGTTCAGAACGCTGTATCTCGCTAAATGACATCGTTCTTTAAGGTTTCACGATGCTTGCATGCGCTTTAACGAGAATATCACAACATAGCAGTTCCGCACTTGTAACGGTACAACACGCAGTATTTGGCTTGTTCATGCCGTTTTGTGTGCTTTCACAACATTTCACCTATCGCAGTTTCGTACTCGCAATAAAACAACACTATCTCGTTAGATGACGTGGTTTTTGGTAGTTTCACGACGCCACCTAGCTTAAACTAACATAACTCAACCTAACATAACCTTCGCACTTCTATCGTTAGAAAACGTTTTACTCGCTACTTTACATTGCTTTCTACAACATTACGACGGTTTCAAGCGCTTTCACATTAGATATCACAGTTCCCAACTTGTAAAGGTGAAAAACACTGCATCTCACTAAGTGACATTGTTTAATGCGGTTTTAGCGCGGTTCATATCTTAACCTAACCTAACCTAACCTAACCTAACCCAACCTAACCTAACATAACCTAACCTAACCTAACCTAACCAAACCTAACCTAACGTAACCTAACCTAACCTAACCTAACCTAACCTAACGACGTTTGCAAGCGCTTTCACATTAGATATCGCAGTTCCCGACTTGTAATGGTGAAAAACACAGCATCTCACTAAGTGACATTGTTTAATGCGGTTTTAGTGCGGTTCATATCTTAACCTAACCTAACCTTACCTAACCCAACCTAACCTAACCTAACCTAACCAAACCTTACCTAACATCCCTAACCTAACCTAACCTAACCTAACCTAACCAAACCTAACCTAACCTAACCTAACGTAACCTAACCTAACCTAACCTAACCTAACCTAACCTAACGACGTTTGCAAGCGCTTTCACATTAGATATCGCAGTTCCCGACTTGTAATGGTGAAAAACACTGCATCTCATCAAGTGACATTGTTTAATGCGGTTTTACGACGGTTCATATCTTAACCTAACCTAAAATTCGCACTTGTAATAAAAAACGCTCTATTACAATGTTTCGTTCACAATTAGGATATTTGCATAACCTCACAGTTTTTCACCAACTTATTGCAGTACAGAACGCTGTATCTCGCTAAATGACATCGTTCTTTAAGGTTTCACGATGCTTGCATGCGCTTTAACGAGAATATCACAACATAGCAGTTTCGCACTTGTAACGGTACAACACGCAGTATTTGGCTTGTTCATGCCGTTTTGCGTGCTTTCACAACATTTCACCTATCGCAGTTTCGTACTCGCAGTAAAACAACACTATCTCGTTAGATGACGTTGTTTTTGGTAGTTCCACGACACTACCTAGCTTAAACTAACATAACTCAACCTAACATAACCTTCGCACTTCTATCGTTAGAAAACGTTTTACTCGCTTCTTTACATTGCTTTCTACAACAATACGACGGTTTCAAGCGCTTTCACATTAGATATCACAGTTCCCAACTTGTAAAGGTGAAAAACACTGCATCTCACTAAGTGACATTGTTTTATGCGGTTTTACGACGGTTCATACCTTAACCTAACGTAACCTAACCTAACCTAACCTAACCTTACCTAACCTAACCTAACCCAACCCAACCCAACCTAACCTAACCTAACCTAAACTAACCTAACCCAACCTAACCTAACCTAACCTAACCTAACCCAACCCAACCCAACCCAACCTAACCTAAGCTAACCTAACCAAACCTAACCTAACCTAACCTAACGTAACCTAACCTAACCTAACCTATTCTAACGTAACCTAACCTTTCCTGACCTAACCTAACCTAACGTAACCTAACCTAACCTAACCTAACATAACCTAACGTAACCTAACCTAACCTAACCTAACCTAACGTAACCTAACCTAACCTAACCTAACCCAACCTAACCCAACCCAACCCAACCCAAACCAACAACACCCAACCCAACCTAACCTAACCTAACCTAACCTTACCTAACCTAACGAAATTATCCTTACCTAACCTAACCTAACCTAACGTAACCTAACCTAACCTAACCTAACCTAACCTAACGTAACCTAACCTAACCTAACCTAACCTAACCTAACCCAACTCAACCCAACCTAACCTAATCTAACCTAACCTAACCTAACCTAACAAAACCTAACCTAACCTAACCTAACCTAACCTAACCTAATGACGGTTGCAAGCGCTTTCACATTAGATATCGCAGTTCCCGACTTTTAATGGTGAAAAACACTGCATCTCACTAATTGACATTGTTTAATGCGGTTTTACGACGGTTCATATCTTAACCTAACCTAACATTCGCACTTGTATCTAAAAACGCTCTATTACACTGTTTTGTTCACAATTACCATATTTGCATAACCTCACAGTTTTTCACCAACTTATTGCAGTACAGAACGCTGTATCTCGCTAAATGACATTATTCTTTAAGGTTTCACGATGCTTGCATGCGCTTTAACGAGAATATCACAATATAGCAGTTTCGCACTTGTAACGGTAGAACACGCAGTATTTGGCTTGTTCATGCCGTTTTGTGTGCTTTCACAACATTTCACCTATCGCAGTT